>NW_027421556.1:0-54690 GCF_009905375.1 Apium graveolens
GATTTTTGATCGATGGATTAACTTTAGAACTTTTGTTTAAATTTGCAAAGTTAATTTCATTTGATTACTTGTTATTTTGTGTAAGACAACGCTTTTAACAACCAAGCTTCATTAAAATATCATGTCTTTAATACTAAAATAATGCTTTCGAACACAAAACTTTGGTGCAAAATTAACTCTCACAACACTAGTAAACCATTGTCTATATAATATTAAGATATTGTATCAAAGGTATTCATGCAATACGTTTGAACAAATAAATAGTTGTATGTATCTGATCATGCTATACATTAAAATCCAAAACTGTTGTGTGTAGAAATTTATTACAAGAGTTCTACGAGCTCAATTTCATTTTTGTTGTCTATCTGAATACACAACAACGTTTATACAACAATAAGTGTTGTAGGATTGGTTTTAATGTTATACCTTACACAACGGTTTTCTGAGTTTGTGAGAACCCTTGAGTAATGTCGCTTGTTACGACAAAAACAAGTAAAAACATTGTCTTTTCTGGATGTAATACAACGGGCTTAATCCATAATCATTGTAGTATAATCTCAGACAATGTTTTTTAGCCGTTGTCTGATCCAACTAACAGACAGCGGCTCAATAGTCAACGGAAAAATAGGGTATCAGACCATGGACATAAACCGTTGTTGAAGCTTGTTTTCCTTGTAGTGAAATGTATGTTGAATGAAATTGAACAAGCAGTACAGTACGGGATAGTGTGGAAAGGTGGAAAGGAAAAAATATTGGTGTTACTTTAAAATTCTTGATACACTAGCTATAAAAAAAGCTTCACGTGAAGCTCCCCTTGTCCAGATAGTTTGATCATCAAATTTTATACGAAAAATATGTCTTAGAGTTTTCTTGGGTGTATTTTCCTTGATGCTGTAACAAATAATGAAAACTGATTAGATTAAGAGTAATATTTGTCACATAAAGAGTAGCAGGAGCTACGTAATATGCCTTATGTCTCTCAATTTTATAACTTGCAGGTATATATTTTTTTCTGACAAAGAATAAGTTGAAGCTACTACTACATGCACAAAATTGTTTGTACTAGTTGGACCCAATAACAACAATGTAAATCTGCAGGATACCTATCTCATGTTCTAAATAAATACCTAAATTTCGGGAAAAAACCAGAACAGGAATTTCTCACAAAAATAAGAATGGTCAAGTAAATACCCAGTTGTGTAAGAATGTTTAGTAAAATCTATTACCCTTTCTCTTTCAGAAGAAAATGAATTGTTGGCCTTGCATTTCTTGCGGGTTTCCTCGGATAGTCCCATTGACAACAAATATAATCTTACGACTGCTGTCACCCTCCTAGTAAGTCCCTTCCACATTACTTTCTTCATCATCATTGTTCTCTTTATCCTTAATTTCTTTCCACTTCCGCGAATTAGGACCAGCCCAGACCACCTGCAAAATAACATGGGAATTCAAATCATTAAAATTGAGCAACCATTCTATATCCATGAACTAAAATTGGGAGTTTTATTAAATAATCCCAATAACATAAAACTGACCGGTCAAAATAAAATGTTTAAATTTGGTACATCTTGTACTATTATTCTGCAAAACATGAATCCACCAGCACAAGTCAGGAAAAACAGTACATTCCTCAACATTAGGCAACCCCTAGAATTAAGCCACTTAATTAAAGTAATTTACTAAAAAACTAAATTTAATCAGTCTATATTTATTTTCCAGTAGCAAAATCCAAAAAAAAACTTGTTGTTGCTATATCAGACCCTCAACCCCCTGTAGCTTATGTAAACACATAAGTGTTTATAAAACACCAGAAAAGAACCAGAGTAACATGTGATTTGTTTCTCACACAGACAAGGATTTTGTAACCATACTTCATCAAAATCAAGTCAATGGTTGGAGATAAAAGCAAAAGATGGAGAATGTTTTCGGTAGAGCTCTCTCCTTCTTCCTTCATTGTCATGGAAGGGGAAGCGGCAATGGTAAATTGTTCTTATTACCTACGATATAATACAATTTTAAGTAATATTCATCGAAATATCAGAGGTCCCGAAATCTGTACCAAATGATGATGTGACCGTGAACCATGTATGCCCACAATAAGTGACATAATAAATACACCATTTAGTAAATATTTTGGGACATCTACCATTACGACTTTAACTCCAATATTTTGACATTTAAGTTGCACTTATATGTTCAAGGCATGGAGCAACAACATGATGTATTCACCTTATCAGAAGTGACAATGAATCATGGAAAAGAAGCAAGATATTCAATTGCACAATTTCATTTATGGAAGGGATGATAGAAACACCATATTAATATGTTTATAATCTGCTTTAGGTGTTCTACACACATAAGCAATTACGGTCCTTTTGACCCAACACTCAGGGAGTTTGA
This sequence comes from Apium graveolens, assembly GCF_009905375.1. Classification (NCBI taxonomy): domain Eukaryota; kingdom Viridiplantae; phylum Streptophyta; class Magnoliopsida; order Apiales; family Apiaceae; genus Apium; species Apium graveolens. The sequence continues at coordinate 2,401 of NW_027421556.1, forward strand.
AAAGCACAAACCCCATTGGCAGGCAAGTCAAGAAAAGCAAAAAAATAGAGTACAATATTTAAAATGTTGATTAGTACAAGTAGCATCCTCTATATACAACTTAATTGAATTTCTTCCGACCCATTCACAAACACAACTCAAACCCAAAAAGAAGTAATGACAAAATAACATCAGCAATTATAATACACAAAATACAAACACAACCTAAAACTCGAAACCAAACATAAAGCCCTAAATTATAGAAAACCCCAAATATAACCCAAATTAAATTAGGGTTTATATATAAATATAGAGAAAAACAGAAAGCTAAGGGGATGGAGAGAGAGGGGGGAGGGAGGGGAGAGAGAGAGAGTGAGTGAGAAAGAGAGACCTGGGAACGTATTATCTGTCTGATTAAGAGTTTTGAGCCTTCTTCAGCCATGGATCCCTCTTCAGTCATGGATCTGAACCTGTGATTTGTAATGGCAAAGTTTCAGACCTAGTCCAATCACACATACAGGTATATGTATACTACAGGTGTTTACCTATGAAAAACTAGCAAAACAATGTACTCTGAACGTCCTAATAATATTATTAGAACTGAACATTACAAAATATAAAACCTGTGAACAAACTGACTGCTAGAAATAAGGACCAGACTCCCTAAAATAACTCCACCGACCTACATTTATTTTGAACGATTCCTGCACTAATTCCATAACCTGAGAAGACCAAGTCTCAGTAGAACATCAGCTAGACACAATAATAAAATACATAACAAAATAAATAAATAATAAAGCAAGTTTTTTATTATAAAAACCAACAATCACCCCTGTAATCTAAATTTGCTTCTGCAGATTCTTGATGCCCAAAAGTTTCCTCATCATCTCAAACTTTGTTGTGGTCAAGGCCTTTCTAAGAGTATCAGCACACTGTTTTTCTGAGGCAACATGTTTAACCACGATCTCACCCCTTTCAATGCATTCACGTATGAAGTGATAACGAATATCAATATGTTTACTTCGTCCATGGAACACAGGATTTTGGCTAGATCAATGGCTGATTTATTATCTATAAACAATGTGACTGGCCCGACATACTTACCAGTGATTTGTCCAAGTAGCTTCCTTAACCATATGGCTTGACAGGCGGCAGCTGTAGCTGCCATAACTCAGCTCCACAGGAGGAAAGAGCTACACACCTCTGTTTCTGTGATACCCAAGTAACCAAACTCTCGTTTAAGTAAAATACCATTCCACCTGTGCTTCTTCGATCCTCGACATGTCCAGCTAAATCACTATCGGAGTATCCTGTCAATATACTATTCCCACTATCCCTCGTGTATACGAGTCCAAAATTAAGCGTCCCTTTAACATAACAAAAAAATTCGTTTCACAGCATGTTGATGTAGTAACGTTGGTTTCTCCATGAATCTGCTCACTACTCCCACCGAGTAAGCTATATCGGAGCCTCGTATGAACCAAATAGCGCAAGCTCCCGACCATGCTCTTAAACTGAGTAGCATCTACAAGTTTTCCTCCCCCATCTTTCGTGAGACACTCCGTTGGGATCCATGAGAAATTTTGTGGATTACACTCCTGCATAGCAGCTTTCTCGAAATTTTTTTTCACATAAGCAGACTGTTTTAACTCAATGTAACCATCACCCTGTTCGACCTCAATTCCTAAATAATAAGATAACTTACCCAGATCACTCATTTCAAATCTTTTGTCATCTATTCCTTAAACTCCTCGATGATTGCCAGTTTTGTGCCTGTTACTAATAAATCATCTATGTATACTCCCACTATCAGTAGTTCATCTCCCATCTTCTTTGTGTACACGACATGTTCATAAGGGCAGCGTGTAAAACCAAGTTCTTCGAGGCATCTGTTTAACTTTGCATACCAAGTACGGGGTGCTTGTTTCAAACCGTATAGAGCTTTTATTAGTTTGTACACGAGATGCTCTCGGCCCTTCTTAACAAAGCCCTCAGGTTGTGCAACAAACACTTCTTCTTGAATTTCTCTGTTAAGAAAAGCGGATTGTACATCTAAATGATGTACTTCCCATTGGTTTTTGGCCGCAAGAGCTAACATAAACCTGACAGTCTCAAGGCGTGTTACAGGCACGAAAATTTCCTCAAAATCTTTTCCTTGTTTTTGAACGAACCGCTTTGCAAAAATTCTTGCCTTATACTTTATGATTCTTCCTTCTGTATCTTTTTTAATTTTGTAAACCCATTTTAGACCGATTGCTTTCTTGCCTGGAGGGAGTTCTGTCAGCTTCCAGATGCTATTTCTTTCAACTGCTTCTATCTCAGCCTTCATGGCTTGCTTCCAATGATATTCCTGAGCTGCTGATTTAAAGTTTGTGGGTTCTTCGACTCCTGAAAAATATAGTTCATCATCTTCTAGGGTAATTTCTTCAGTCTGATCGTACACTTCTCCCAAAGATCTGTAGCGCCTTGGTTCACTGTTCATTTCTTCATCTGATAGGGTCTCACTTGGTTGAGATATACTACTTGTTGTTGTATCAGTCCCTTCACCAATACTGGTGTCTCCATTTTGTGACTCCTGAAAACTTGATTCTTTATTTTTATCTTCACTCTCAGGACCAGCCATTTTAGGTACAGTAAACATTCCCTGTGACCTCATCAATGTATCCTCACCTTCACACCAATCCCATTCTTTGTCTTCTTCAAACACAATATCTCGAGACACATGAATTTGTTTACTTACTGGATCTAACACTCTATACGCCTTTGTCCCAGGTTCTTTTCCAAGGTTGATGACACATTTACTCCGATCACTTAGTTTTGTCGTATGAATAGAAGGTAACTTCATATATGCTACACAACCAAACACACGTATGTGTCCCTATGTTGGGTTTTTGTCCACTCCATGCTTTAAACGGGGTCATACCTGAGATTGCTTTTGTGGGTAAATGATTCAGCACGTACACCGAGTGGCCCACAGCTTCCCCCCAAAGATATAATGGCAGATTTTTCTCCTTCAAAAACTTCTCGCCATTTCAACAACTGTTCTGTTTCGCCTCTCCACCACCCCCATTTTGCTGGGGTGAATAAGGTGCAGTGTATTTCCTACCAATTCCAGCTTCATCACAATAATAATTAAACCTCTTCGAGTTAAACTCGCCGCGCCTGTCTGTCCTAAGATTTTTCACCTTCTTTTCTGCACCATCTTCAACTAAAGCTCGAAAATTTTTAAAGGCATCTAGTGCATCATCTTTGTTTATTAACATGAAAACCCACATAACACGACTGAAATCATTGACTAAGAGGAAGAAATACTTATTACCATCTGGGGTTGAAGGTGTGATTGGCCCACATAAATCTTCGTGCACCAATTCGAGGACCTTCTTGGCACTGTATGTAGCTTGGCCTGGAAACGACCGTCTCACCTATTTTGACATAAGCATCCTGAACACAATTCATTATACAGTTTGATTTCTGGAATTCCGTACGCCATTTTGTTCGATGACAGTAATGATAATGCCTTGAAATTTACATGCCCAAGCCTGGTGTGCCAGTGCTAAAACTCCTCAGTATGTTTCGCCAGGAAGCACTCTGTGTTTCTGCTGTCAATAATATCTTGTAGAGTCTGTTCAACGAGTGTTTAACCTTCATAAGTAGTTTCTTATTCTTATCATATACCCACAGGTAGTCACCTGACATAATGACCTTGTTCCCCTCCTTAGATAATTATCCGAGGCTTATGATATTGTTGCATAATATCGGTATATAATACACATCTCGCAGGACCCTTTCTTCACCATTTTTGCAGTTCAACACAATGCTCCCCTTTCCCTTTAACAGAACCGTGGATCCATCACCAAATCTCACCTTACCTATCACATTTTTATCTATCTCTCTGAACTTGGATAATTGGCCAGTCATATGGTTGTTGGCCACATTATCTAAGTACCATAAATTTGAATTCTCTTGTTCAGTCTCGCAATTCAGCTTCAGTTTTGGCGTCACTTTCTCCTCATTGATGAGCATGACTGTGTCTTCTTTCTCTGCTACTTCTGCCACCAATAATGCATGCTCGTCATCCTGTATTTGAGCTATATTCACTTCCTCCTTATGTTCTTTCATGCGCTTAGGTTTCTTACACTCAGCAACATAGTGCCCATGACCTTGACAATTGAAACATCTCACTTTGCTTTTGTCACGAAACTCTCTGCCCACTCCTCAATTTTTGGTTTGTTTCAGAACCACCCTTACCACTACGCCTCAATCATTCATCCCTCGTTAGCAGAAGTTTCCCTTCCTCCCTTTCACGCTTTGACCACTCTTCCTCCGTGAGCAGGAGCTGACTACCACCACCAGTCTCTGTTTGACCTTTCAGGCGTTCTTCATGTGCCTTCAGTGAGCCTACCGTCTCCTCCACACTCATTGTTTCAACAGTCCCAAACTGCTCTATGGTAGAGGCTATTGCAAAATTTGGTGGGCACAGCTCGTAGCAGCTTTTTCACGACATATGCTTCCTCCATTTTTTTACCTAGAGCTCGAATGTTTATCACTAAACCATTCAGCTTCATAAAAAAATCGTCCAACGATTCACATTCTTTCATACACAGTGACTTAAAACTCGGCCTTAAGAGTTTGAATCCTCGCCTTTTTCACACGTTCCGCTCCCAAAACACATGGTTTTCACTGCACCCCACACTTCTTTCACTGTTTCCTTCTCAGCCACTGACAATAAAATATCCTCAGGGATTCCTTGATAAATAGCAGCTAAAGCTATTTTATCAGTCCTGTCTTCCACAGATTTTTGTTCCCCAGGTTCCACAGCAATCCAGACACCATGTGCTTGCATATAAACCTTCATTTTAAGGGCCCACGCGGTGTAGTTTGCTCTGTTCAGCATAGGATAAACTCAGCCCCAATGTTCCATCTTTTGCTTTGCTCGTTTTCATCACTGTTGATCTAGGCATGTACTTTGACTATAGGACTATATTAAATCTTTAACAATTAAAATTTGAATGTCATGCCGTCTCATTTATTCTAGAACCTGGTTATCTCAATTTTATAACATTTTACCTTAATAGCAATTGTATAAAACCTGTTATCCAGACAATGCTCTGCAAAGGTGAACCACTCTCCATATGAAACATGTAGCCATGGGTTACTACTCGATTTCATCTCCCTCTGGACCAAGTCCTCGTATCGCAGAGCCAAACAACTCTATCAGAATAGCAGCAAATATAAAATTCATTAGTATTTAACCACTCAATAGCATCATCACTCATATATTCATAACAGTTACACATAAATAAATAAAAAATTCACAAATAATAGAACTATCCACCTGATTCAGTAGCTCAATCGATAATCATCTGTACAACAATATAAACCACTTCACATCCAGAAACGGCCTCATAAAATGACTAACATCAATCTAGACCACTGAACAACTAGACTCACTAACGGAAAAAGAATTGCTCAATCAGATTTTAATCAACTATAAGCATATTAAACAGATGAAAAGCATACCTAACACATGGATCGTCTAAGATGTTCTAACAACTAAAACATGCTTCAACTTCACCAGAACAAGCAATAGCACGAATGAGAGATATTAACTTATCGTTATGATGCTGCTTCGTAAATTGCCCAACTTCTCAAACTAAATTATCGAAATTACCTAACTTATCAAACTACATTATCGAACCAGCACATAAAATTTAATAGATAATTTGCTCGAATCAATCATAGATCAATAGAGACATATCTATTATCTAACAAACAAAATACGCAACAGAAGGACAAATTAAACACGGATCAGTTATGCTGTTGGATCGAGTAAAACCTAACTCTCTTATCTATCTATATACTATAAATGTACATATGTGCGATTTGCGTCAATATTGTTCAATACTTTACTTCAATATCACATTTTGTACACGGTTGTAGAAATATTGAGCCATCCCATGTTACCATTTATAAAACTCGAGTATTTTTACAAAATAAATACTGATCCAAGAGTCCTGGCACTATCTATAAGGAAATCAACAAATAAGACTAAAGCTTAACAATTGTACTATACTTCTATGAAAAACGGGTGATTTTATGACATCTTCGCTTTAAGAGTGTCATTGTGAGTGCTGCTCCACAATTGTGCTGAAGCACCCAAGTAATGTCCTGTATCATTAAAGATAAACGCTCGACGTAAGATTACACTCATACAGTATTATGTAACTCATCTTTAGAAGTGCAGGCAATTAAAAATAGTAATGGCAAGAACAAGAAGATAAAGCCATGTGACAACTTACAATAACTCTATAGTAACATTGTCATGAGCCTCTCGTACCCGGGCAGATCGCGTATATAAACAACTTAATTTCGATAACTTGTCTATAAAATTAAGGAGATAAATCTATAACAAGCACCAAACACCAAATCAAAACATTTAAAACAAATCATATCCGTAATAAAATAATAGATCAACATTTATAACGAGCAAAATTAGATAAACAACACTAAATCAAATCACAAATCACAAATAAAGCAAAAAAATGAGGATTAAAGTTAAAAAAGACCATGTAATTAGTAGAGATGAAAGGATCGTTAACTTTACATAATTTACAAAAAAAAAACAAAAACAAACAAAATACAAATGAACAACTAAAAACACCCAAATTACCTAAAGTTTTAAATCTTTGTTCTCAGATTAGGTCCTGTATACAACATAGAGAAAAGTATTAGCAACAAGTTTAGACACTAAATTAATAAAAAAATAAGGATTTTCGAATTAGAAACAACCCCAATTTACCAAAATTAGGGTTTAAATTCAGAATCCTCAACTTTTAAAACTGGTCTTCTCTGCCAGTTCGATTCAAGTAGATACAACACTTACCAAAGTAGAGAGGTTAACTGAAAGAGGCTTAACAAGAGATTGAGAGCGGAGAGAGGTTCAGAGAGAGAGAGGGTTCCATAGACCAGGTTCGAGGAGAGAGGTTCGAGAGAGAGGTTCGAGAGATTGTGATGGTGAGATGATGGCCGGAGTTTAGAGAGATTGTGAGGGGAGAGAGGGCTCGATCGAGAGAGAGGAGAGAGAGCGAGAGAGAGAGAGAGAGAGAGAGAGAGAGAAGAGAGAGAGAGAGAGAGAGAGAGATAGAGAGAGAGAGAGAGAGAGAGGAGAGAGAGAAAACAAATTTCTGTTTTTTAGTTTTAGTTTTGATTTTTTAGTTTTTAGTTTTTGTTTGATTTTGTGCTGAAGATTGATTTGGGGGGAACCAAAATTTGGTTAAGGGGGGAGAATTTTGGGATTGGGGGGGATTTTGAAATTAAAACTGAATGAAAATTTGACTAAGGGGGGAAAGAAAAGGTGGGCGCAATTTTTTATTTTTTTTGGTGAATTTTAGACATCGGTTTAATTATAACTGATGTCTACAAAGAACAAAGACATCACAAAAACACGGGGTGATGTCAATATTTCTTTTAACATCAGTGGCAAAGTTAACCGATGTCTAATGTGTGATGTCTATTGACATTATTCTTGTAGTGTATTTTCGAGTCTTCAAAATGATTTTTAAAGGTTAGGGCGGATCCCAAAGCCCATTTTTATATTCAAGATCTTCCTTTTGAAGGGGATTTAAATACTTGTTCAAAACCTGAGGGATCCGGCTCTGTGGTGTATTTTATATTCGCAACAAGGTTGCTATTTTGATAAAAGAGTTTTTGATTACTTACCCAACACTCGGGAAGTAAAATTCTTTGAACAAGTTAATCCATTAACAGGCATCGCCTGGGAAATATCGGTGAGTTTTCCTTTCCAACTAGATACGACTTCTTGGTGGAGCCGTATCAACAAGTTTCTATTTGGGGAAAGGGGGACGAGCTTTACGTTTCAGAGTCATGGATTTTATCTGAACTAGGAGTGGCGTAAGTGGTCGAGTGGCGCCGGCCCAGCCTTATTATATTGGCCCAAATGGCCCGGAAGTTCCGCTAAGACGGTCCATTCCTTAGGAGTCCAGTGTTCGGTTGACAAGTAAATCCGACAGGTTCTCCTCTACATGTAGAAAATGATGGGGTTCCACTACTATGACTGATCATCGTAAGTGGTCTTCCTGGCGCGACAAACTCCCGTAATGAGTTCATCATCCAGTTGGATATTTCTGCAACACTAGCCGGAGCATTTCGGTCGAAAGGCTACAAATGGGTGGTTGCCGAAGCATTGACAGGTTTAAGCAATTATAATGCTGTTTCCATCAAATGAAGTATCTCGTAACTTCATTTCATTTAATAATATTTCAAGGATTGAATATGTTCAAGTCTTATCTTGTAGTCTCATCTATGTGATGAACTTTTGAAACTGATTATAACTTGAACGGTGCTAGTTCAAGTAGTATTTGGGAAAGATATAAGTATATTGGGGTATCTTGTTACTTCATCTTTTCAACTTATATCTGGTTATTAATTATCTTATCCATGACAAAGATTTTCAGAAAAACGTTGAGACAAGGTTAGATATATGAGATCACCTTGCAACGATATTTTATACAGTTATAAACTGGAACTCTGTGTATATCATACATGTTAGAGGATTTCAAAGATTTGAGAAGTATATATATATATACTGAATATTTTGCGACTTCGTCTCATTAAAATAACAAACTTGGTTTATTTCTTCTTGACCAAGACTTTCATGAGTACTATGAGAATGCTCATATATTGTAATTATTATACATATTATTTCGGTGGGCTTCTTGCTCACCCTTGCTTTTTTCTTTTATCACACAACATCAGATAGACAAGATGAACAGGACCAAGCTCCCAATTCGCGAGCGGATAGGAAATGTTTCGCAGTTTCCTATAGGCGTTGATATCGCTGTAGCTGAGGTAGGAACTACCAATAGGCTAGGCTTTCAACTTTTGATGTACCACACTTATGTATCTTTATCAATTGTAATAATGGAAAAGAAATGTAAATTTATTCAAAAACCCTTTTAAGGTGTAATGGCATATAATTTTGGAATAAAATGACTCGTGTTATTTTTGGATATTCATCTCTGAGACTATAACTTGTAGTGTCTTTGTTTATTGTGGGGTCGCAATATAGAGTAGTTGATTGTTTATTAAGGGAAGTGGAACTCGTGACAACCCGGATCCCCGACCCCGGATTTGGGGGTGTTACAGAAGTGGTATCAGAGCTAAGCGTTATAAACCTCAGAGATGAAATGACGTTAAAATAATAAGTTCACTAAGATAAATAAGAACTCTTGCCAAGTTCATAGTCGGACTACCTAACATAGTACTGACAGTTAAAACCCTTATGGGAACCCTTACAAATATCGTGATAGAAGTGTAGTTCATTATCGTATATGGTAGCGGGACTCCGAACCCAGAGGTTGAGGAGCAACAACGCGATGATGTTTTATTACTTATTGGAGATCAGATTATGGATCCGATAGAGCGTCCTAACACGGGACCAGATGATGTTCATATTGAGGATGTTGTCCTAGAAGGGATTATTGCTGAGAAGGATCCCGTGAAGGATCCTGACAAGAATGAATAAAGGACCACTGAGGAATTGATGACCATGGTTAGGGCGACTACCAGAGGTAGGATTGGTCGGTCACTACCGGAGGTTCGTTCAAGTTTGTAAAGATAGTAGCCTCTTTAACGCGGCTTACTCGTAACACTGAGAAGTTCGAATGGACAGAGAAATGCGAGAACAGCCCTTAAGAACTGAAGCAAAGGTTGGTGAAGGCCCCTATGTTGGCATTTCCGGATGGAAAAGGAGATATTTTTTTGATTTGTAGTGACGCTTCGGATAAGGAATTAGGGTGCTTCTTATACATCACAACAAGGTACTCGCGTACGTGTCAAGAAAATTAAGGGAATATAAAATTCGATATCCCCACCCATGAGCTTGGGACCGTGGTAATAGTTTTGCCCTAAAGATTGGAGGCACTACTTATATGGAGAGAAGTGCAAGATTTACCTAAGCCTTAAGTGCTCTAGTATATTTTCCCGTAGAAAGAACTCAACATACGTTAGAGGAGGCAGTTAGAGCTAATCAAGAATTATGATTGGGAGATTCTTTATCATTCGGGGGAAGCCAATGTGGTGGCTGATGCCCTTAGTAAAAAGGAGAGACTCAAGATGATAATGTCATTGGGAGAGTTTATAAGAGATTTTGAGAAAATGGAAATAGAAGTGAAGGTAACCGGAGCCGGTACCGAAAAGCTGTTTGAGATGGCAATACAGTCCAAATTATCGGAAAAGGACATATGGTGCCAGAAAAAGTAATGAATGAAGGCAGAGAGCCAACAATTAGATAAAAGATTAATACTGAGAAAGATGATAAGGGAATAATGAGGCATTCCTACAGAATTTGGGTTCCAAATGTTCAAGAGCTTAAAGATGAGATCTTAGATGAAAGCTAGTTTGAGGAATAAGATTTAGAGCAAACCCTGTACGTGATAGTCAGGGAGGTCGCCATCAAGATAGAAGGAACCCATAACATAATGAAGTGGAAAATGAGGATTTAAAACATGTAGGATGACCCCGATTATTGGAAGGAGGAGGGAACGTTCAGACTAAGGAAACAGAAGTCGAGTAAGGAAAGGAGACCCGAGACGGTACTCCTATACGATAATTTATGGACCTTTCTAGACAGAACTTAGACTATTATCCCCAACCACCACCCTGAGGAAACAATGCGGTGAGAAATTCTTTCAGGACCTTTAAGTCGCTAAGCTCTCAGAGTTCCGAGGAACAAGCTGACCCAGTCGAGGCAAGAGCCTGGCTAAAGGAAATATAGGAATCATTTGAGATTCTAAGTGATTGACGAAGCACAAAAGACTGTTTTTATCACTTACCCTCCTAAGAGAGAGGCCCCCCGCTGGTGAAAGGCCAAGGAAGGCACGGAGCAAGAGATTATAATAAACTGATTTAAGTTCAATCAATTGTTTTCAGGAAAGTACATCCCAAGGTTATGGAGATAGTGTAAAAGCTTTAGAGCCAGAACAAAGGCAGAAGAGTGTGATGAATTATGAATCTAAGTCGTAAAAGTTGTCAAGATTCGTTCTGAGGACACGAATCCAGAATGACGGGATGTTTGAAATCAATGCTTATGTTGTGTTGGTTCATGAAATAATGATAAGAGAAAGGAAAATAAAAAGAAACTGAAGTGGAAAGGAATATAAAGGCAATAGAGTTTGAGGAATGATAAGGGAGTTGGGTATGAGGAAACCCTAAAGACTCGTAGTAATAGAAATAGAAAAGTATGTAATCATCAGGATGAGGGTGATTCACCATGAGTTAAAGTTGATGATTGAAGGAATAAGAGATACATATATTTTATCCCCTGTAAGTTGGGAGGATTCGAGGAAACCTTGAGATAGTTCGAAGGATAAATAATGAGACGCGGATAGACTAAAGAGGCAAGGAAGTAAGAAATTAAGAAAATTGGGTGAAGGAAGTGACCTTCAAGAATGTGAAGTGTAAGACCGGTGGCTTGATACCCAGAAAGGGAGACGCCAGGTATGAAAGATATCCCAACATTGAGATGACTGTTGAGATAAACAACAAAAGTAAATGAGGAATTATTAAGAAGAAGTTCACATTGAACATGACCAATATCTTCCACAACATCCCTGTTATCATTACTAAATCAGGAAAGAAAAGTGGATAACCGTTATTGTCTTTTGGAGGCCATGTGGATTGACCTCATTTTGGATAAGGATATTATTATAAAATTTGGTATAGAATATCAAGGTGGAAATGATTGAATAAGATACCCTTATCAGGGATATGTGACTTGATTACCCATGGAAGGATGTGAGTACCTTTTTAAAGGAGGAATTAAGGATAGAACCTCGATAACTTGAGATGAACCATAGGGGAATGCATGAAGGTTGGCATTTCACCCTTAATAGGGACAGTATGAGTTTTGACAGTATGAATTGGAAAGGATTAAGGTAACAACAACCTTCAAGGATCAGTGGGGAAATTTTTCAGAAGTATATAGACAATGATTCTAGTATTAGTAAATGGTATCTTGATATGCCCTGAGCCTAGGGTGTACCTGATGAAGAATTTAAGGACAACCTTAGAGGTTTGACAAGCAGAAAGGTAGTATTCAAAGTTCTCAAGAAAATAAATTTTGATAAAGGAAATATGACGTAATTATAATAGTGCAAGGTGGGGCACGTATTGAACCATAAGAAAGTATAGATGGACCCAATGAGGGTCGAGATTGGTGAAAACAACAAGGAACCAAGATAAGAGACGTCCTAAGTATGATCGAGAGTCAGCCGTGACAATGTTCACATCTAAAGACTAAGGCAATGACTTATGGAAAAATGGTGATTTTTTTTTCTTTTCTCACCAGGACTTAAGAAAAGCATTTTCACATAAGCGGTGATTGAAATGAGGTAGAAAATTTAGTTGGAGGTGGTTAAAATGAGATTGATTGTAAGTAAATTTTACTATCAGGAAAGGGCAAAGAGATGGCCGACACTTTAAGTGTAAGAGGACAATTATAGGCGCAATAGACTTGAAAGAATTTGGAATGATCACTTAACGCGGATTGAGTTTTCTCAGGATAATAGATCATATGTCAGGTATCGAGATGTCGTCTTATGAGATCTTTGAGGGAAGACAATGTCGATCCCCCTTATGTTAGGATGAAGTTGTAGAGCGCAAGATGCTCGGACCAACAGTGGTCCAAAGGACCAAGGATATAATAGATTTAATCAGAGGATGGCTGGTAGTAGTCCAAGATGGGAACACGAAGTATGTTGATTTGACACGAAAGGACAAGGAATAGGAAGTAGGGGACCTAGTGTTGTTATAGGTATTCCCTTGGAAAGGATGGATGAGGTTCGGAAAGAAATGAAAGCTAAGCCCCCGAATTGTTGGACCCTTTGAGGTATTAAGACGTATTGGGAAGTTAGAATATGAGCTAGCCCTACCCCCGAACATGTAGCAAGTTCATAACGTGTTCCTCGTATCAATATTAAGGAAGTATAATTCGGATGCCAGACAAATAGGGGCATATGAGCGCATAGACATGCAAACCCGACGTAACCTATATGGAGCAACCAGGAAGGGTTATAGATTGAAAAGGAACAAGTGCTTAGGAGAAGGGCTATCAAACTAGTCAGAGTTTGATGGTAGAACCACAATGTGGGAAGAGTGACTTGAGAGTTAGAAAGTGCAATGCTAAGAAAGTATCCCTATTCATTTTTTTTCCTGATTCCGGGACGGAATCCTTTTAAGGAGGGGAGACTGTAATAACCCCAATTTTTGGAATTTTTGAAACCCTTATGAATAGTGATTTTGCTGATTATGCTGAATAAGAAAACTTTTCATACCACACTATGTAGGGGTTCTTTTATTGATCTTCTGAGATCATATTAGTACTCTATATTGTATATAAGTGTATGTAAAGATCGTCAGAATCCAAATTCGAACACTTTGATTTTTCCCGGAAATCTACCAAATACCGAAAGAATTGAGTATAAGCTAACAGAATAAAAAGGATTTAAATTCAAGGATTATACGAGAGGATCATAAAAGGAATATAATGTATTGAGAAAGGTTAAGGAAACCTAAGTAATAAGATCCCGGGTATGATCCCTCAAACGATAAACGAAAACGAAAGTTAAGCGAACCGCATAACTGATCAGCGGTCATTAGCCAAGTAATTAGGGGCTAATCAAAGAGGTTAGTGAGGATGATGTCATCAAACCAATAAGAAGAGGACAAGCATGGGAAGATGACATTCGATTGATGACCTATTCATGACAAAAGGGAAGGAAGGGTGGTTGATTTCAAGCCACACAATTTTACATGGTTAAAAGATAATTAAACAAAACAAAAGTAAAACAACCAACCAAACAAATCATAAATCAAAAAACACTTTTTCTCCACCTTTCCAAGCAAGAGCTCTCGGCCTCTTCCTTAAGAAATGGGAAGTCCAAGCTCCTAGTTAAGTTACATACTTCCACTTGCTAATTTACAAGGTAATTATCATAGCTTCTCCTAGTTAAGTTACATACTTCCTAGGAATCTTAGCTTCAAAATCATTTCCTAGCATTTCCTATAAATCATTCAAGAAGATGGTGAATAGTAATCTCTTAAAATTAATTTTTGTGTTCTTGATTTCTTTGAAAGATCAAGCTTGTAGGAGGTTAGATTAAGGCTTCCATTGGCATTCCAAGGATCTTTCATGGATTAAAAGCTTCAAGGAAGGTATAACTCTTCATGATCTTAGTCTTAAGTTTTGTTGTTTGGATTTCCTAATGTTTAGATGATGGGTTAGTGTAATGGGTGTGTAATCATGTTTAGAGCTTTGTTTAGTAAGTGGTTTTGTTGATTTTGGAGTTAGGAGTGATACTTGTTGGATTTAAAGTTCTTGGCCACATTTTTGACTTGGTTTAGATGAATAAGTTGAGATATAGAGTTATGGTTGAATGATATTGTATTGTGGTTGAATGATGGTGGAATGGTGATGATTGTGGGTTGTTTGTGAATTGAATTGGAGTTGTACGAAATTGGTAATCGCGTAAACATGGCCATCGTAATGTCCGATTACCCTAGACTGTTTTTGTTCTTAACATAAGGACCCGTGAACTCACTTTTTGGCTTTGACCATTGCCATGATTAGATGGTTCATGTTACGATCTACGTTTTGATATGTGGTTCGTTTGAATCCGATGTACGGTTTAGGAGAAACGACCGTTTTAAGTAACGGCGTTTCGCGACCGAACAAATACCCCTCGCCTTACTTTGAAACCTTGGTTAAGGCCCTTAAATGACTAATTGGAGTATAAAACATTTATGTAAAGTGGATTAGGCAGTTGGTAAGGTGCTTGCGAAAGAATCTCCTTAAAACTCTTAATGGTTAATTTATTAAAAATGGTGGAGCCGAGTATACTCGAATGACTTATGTGATTCGTTAAGCGTATAAGTTACCATAAGTGAACCTTAGGGTTCAATTGGTTAAAGTCTAGTTTCTTAAGCGACTAGGGTTTAATTCCGACTTATGTTGTTGTTCATAGGTTATCGGACCCACTATAAGCTTAAGTCTACCCCGGAAGACTCAGGCAAGTTTTCTACCCGTTATACTGTTGTTGTGATGTATACATATGTATATGCATTATCTTGTGATAGATGCATGATGGTTAATTAGCAAATCTTGTGATATATTGGAGCATGTGATATGGTATATATGCATGTCTGTTTCAAAATCTCGATATATATCTGTTGATTCAAATGCTTATTCATTGCATAATACCTATGCTAGAGATAAGCAGTAGTTGCGTATACCCTTAGTATAGGGGACCCAAAGGTGAACATTTTCTAAAACCGGGAGTCGATGTTCCCGAGTATATTATATATATATATTTATATATATATATATTGATATAGTTTTCAAAACTATTAATCGAATAAGGTTTATTCGATAACTTTACTTTTATTAATGAATATTATTTTGAATATTCATTCAAGGACTTATGACTCCGTTTATTCTATTTAATGTATATTTTTTGAATATTCATTTGAGGACTTATGACTCCGATTATTTGCTAATTAATATTCTTTATTTTATTAAAGAATAAGGTGTCGATAATCAAACTTATTTTTGATTATTCAAATAAAGATCGTACTTTCGTATAAGTATATCTTTGGTTATTCATTATTCATTTCAAGTATGAGTTTTAAAACTTCTACTTCAATTATTTTTATAAAGATTATTCTTTATGGGAATATTATTTAAATAATAATATTCAGATATTTTCCTATATATTGGGACTGATTTATTTAATTAAATTAGCATTACTGCAAACATTCTTAAAAATGTTTTCTAGTCTTCAAAATGATTTTTAAAAGTTCGGGCGGATCCCAAAACCCATTTTTATATTTAAGATCTTCCTTTCGAAGGGGATTTAAATACTTGTTCAAAACCTGAGGGATCCGGCTCTGTGGTGTATTTTATATTCGCAACAAGGTGGCTATTTTGATAAAAGAGTTTTGATTACTTACCCAACACTCGGGAAGTAAAATTCTTGGAACAAGTTAATCCATTAACAGGCATCGCCTGGGAAATATCGGTTGAGTGGCGCCGGCCCAGCCTTATTATATTGGCCCAAATGGCCTGGAAGTTCCGCTAAGACGGTCCATTCCTTAGGAGTCCAGTGTTCGGTTGACAAATAAATCCGACAGATTCTCCTCTACATGTAAAAAATGGTGGGGTTGCACTACTGCGACTGATCATCGTAAGTGGTCTTCCTGGCACGGAAAACTCCCGTAATGAGTTCATCATCCAGTTGGATATTTCTGCAACACTACCCGGAGCATTTCGGTCGAAAGGCTACGAATGGGTGGTTGCCGAAGCATTGACAGGGTTAAGCAATTATAATGGTGTTTCCATCAAATAAAGTATCTCGTAACTTCATTTCATTCAATAATATTCAAGGATTGAATCTATTCAAGTCTTATCTTGTAGTCTCATCTATGTGATGAACTTTTGAAACTGATTATAACTTGAACGGTGGTAGTTCAAGTAGTATTTGGGAAAGATATAAGTATATTGGGGTATCTTGTTACTTCATCTTTTCAACTTATATCTGGTTATTGATTATCTTATGCATGACAAAGATTTTCAGAAAAACGTTGAGACAAGGTTAGATATATGAGATCACCTTGCAACGATATTTTATACAGTTATAAACTGGAACTCTGTGTATATTATACATGTCAGAGGATTTCAAAGATTTGAGAAGTATATATATATATATACTGGATATTTTGCGATTTCGTCGCATTAAAATAACAAACTTGGTTCATTTATTCTTGACCAAGACTTTCATGAGTACTATGAGAATGCTCATATATTGTAATTATTATACATATTATTTCGGTGGGCTTGTTGCTCACCCTTGCTTTCTTCTTTTATCGCATAACATCAGATAGACAAGATGAATAGGACCAAGCTCCCAATTCGCGAGCGGATAGGAAACGTTCCGCAGTTTCCTGTAGGCGTTGATGTCGCTGTAGCTGAGGTATGAACTACCAATAGACTAGGCTTTCAACTTTTGATGTACCAGACTTATGTATCTTTATCAATTGTAATAATGGCAAAGAAATGTAAATTTATTCAGAAACCTTTTTAAGGTGTAATGGCATAAAATTTTGGAATAAAATGACTCGTGTTATTTTTGGATATTCATCTCCGAGACTATAACTTGTGGTGTGTGTGTTTATTGTGGGGTCGCAGTACAGGAGTAGTTGAATGTTTATTAAGATTGGGTGTTTTTTAAGGGAAGTGGAACTCGTGACAACCCGGATCCCCGACCCCGGATTTGGGGTTGTGACAATGACCATATACAAACTCATTACTTGTATAAAGTATTCAAGCAAACTTGTCATTGTCGAAAGCATCCATGGTTAAAACTTTAACTTAAACCTACACTTCCACGTAATGTGATACTTCAGGTTGCAGACTGGAGTATATTTAAAACAAGAACTGTTAGAGATAGTGAAGTAATGAACATGCATGAAACCAAATGAATACTAACTTGAAATTTCCCTATTGTCGAAAACTTGTTTCCAGCAAACACATGTTCTATTTGCAAACAGTCAATTCAAACACATGTTGTGTTGTCAAAAAGTAATGCAAGTATTGACGTCAGTCCAAGAGTTACAGTGTGTATTTATCTTTTTATTCTTCAGGCACTTAAATTTATTGATTATATGACTATGAGACAGGGAAAACAATTTGAGAATTATTCATGTCCTAATACACAGATAACTATAATCATCAGCTTAATGATTTAAATAAATAAAAAATATTACCTCTATAATTATCTTGTCATTCTTCTTCAAGATTGGACCAAGCAAACCACTTCCTGCTCGTACATAATGATTGTGCAGTGATTGTTGACTCGGGTCGGGAAGAGCAGAATGGGCTAATTTACGCAGCTCCTCATCAAGAACGGACTGCTTCACTTCACGCGTCGGTAGAGAAAGAACCATTTGCCACACCTCATCTAAGATCTCCGACAACATCTTGTATATTTTATCAGGAACCGGAACATCAACTACAAATTGTTATCTGCACATTTTTTATTTCTTAATAACCTGTCGCGCATCCTGTGGGCCCAAAAGCTCAGCCAAAGTGTCTTGGGGACGAAAGTTGACCCTCCCTTTCCCTGGGGATCTTGCATTAGCCATCACAATAACCTCCCTCTTTTCATGGAATTCCCTTCGGGCACGGGGGATGCTGGTTCTTCAATTAGCTTAAACTCAGGTGCCAACTCGATTCTCGCCTTTTTCAGTTTTTTCTACAGGGTTTGAAAATAAGAAATGCCTCTTATATCACAAATAAAGAACACAATAATTTAAAATCAATAAGAAATAAGCAGTCAAAAGAAAGTAAATTCAGAAACTACAAAGAGCGTTACATGAATGAGCACAAAAAGGCATGTATGTTATTTGCTTGTGTTCTTTTTTTGTTAGGATTTACTATATATTCAACTTCAAGCGTGTTGTAGGTGTATTGCAAAATTAGATATAGATAACACATTGTCAAAAAACTTAAATCATGAGTCATGACCATCACTAATTACATCTAAAATTTATTTTATTGGATAATTTCATATAAGGTGCAAATTTTGAATATATATGGAAGTGTATGTTGTGCTGAGAGATAAGACTGAATCAATTGATCAAATCAAGCTTAAGTATATTTACATATAATCTTCATATATTATAATAATGAATCAATTTTATGTTTATTTACGTATTATCTTCATATCATAATAATGAATCAATATGGGATCTATTTAATATCATAATAACCACCCTGTTCATTCCCCCTTAGTCAAACTATGTTACCAGATATACTTTTTTAACTTGATAATTAGATATACTTTCACACTTCACACTATAATATGCAATTATTCGTGGAACTAAAGTAACATAACTACCCATATTACCTAACCAGACCTTAATCAGTGTTCACTAATGCATGCTTGAGTTTACTGTAGAGTGCACTCGAGTTTAAATAATACATCTATTGTTTGGTAGATTATGTATAACAGTAAAAATATATATATAACATATAACCACAAAAACATATCAGCACAATATAATACAATCTAAGTACACATAAAAACATTTAGCAAAAAAGATAAAAAAATACACATTAAAACACAAAATCAGTGTGTCAATACATAAAAACTATATTTCTTTAAGATACATATATATTACAAACCTCCAGATCTTGCACAACTGGTTGAGTGGGATCATACGCTATAGCCAAGAATTCTTCTTCCGAGATAGGAAACTCTCCTTTAGCCTCACTTTCTTCATTAATATCCTACAATATAAAAAAATCACGAAATAATTCCTGAAGCAATTAAAATTAAAATGCAGATTAATTAATCTAGTTGCAAGAGAGAATACTACGAGACGTCTCTTCTAAAATGGTTTGCCCTGCTAAAATGGTTTGGCCCAGCTGCGAGATACAAATTTAACTTTACTTCGAGCATTCTTTCCATTTTTGGACTATTTTTTAAACTCCTCAGCCTCCCAACAATCACGCATAGAATTCCATCTGCGCTGCGAGTAGTAGTAGGGCTTCAATCCTTCATCCTTAATGTTAAAATCGTTCTCAGTATATCCAGCTTCCAAGAGATACTTCACTTTTTTCACGAGTCGGCTCCGCTCAGCACTGAGATAAGACTTCCAATTTCTAAGCATATACGCTCTCACAACTTGGTCCCCGTCTTCTTCATCATAAGGATAGGGATAAGCATAATACTCCTGCCAAATAAAATTGCATAGTATTAAATAAAAAACGGAACTTTAAACGGAAATTGATGTACTGATCAAGCAGTTGTGAGTTAAGATTAAAAAGGGTATATCGTACATTTACCTAAACATTAACTTAAAAATCAAGGGTTAACGAATATTCCAATTTCACTTCCTTTGTTAAGCACAAAGAAGTTCCAACAATTTATTAACTTGAAAGAAAAGAACAAATAACATAACCAAAAAAACTGGAGATGTTTTGAATAAGTACTTCCCAGAATTTGCTTATTCAGTTGTGAACACAGACAGAAACCACATTCTTACAATCAGAAAGCTACAAGAGCAACTAAATGACTTTTGATCATTCTCTTGAGTCACCAAGAAATGACTTCACTAAAAACAATAAGTTAATTGAATATCGAAATACAGAAGTTAAATTGGAATTTGCTTATTCAGTAGTTAACACTATCCCTTTTTTCATAAGAAACATATGTCCTAGAGTTCTGCAACCGTCATACAATAGAAAAATAATCAATACATAAGCTATGAAATGAATAGTAGTTCATAGATGCACTCATATACATAATGAGGCCTAAAAACAAATGAAAACATCGTTGGAGTTCTAAATGGTAAAAACTTTTAACATTACTTTAAATAGTCTTCAAATTCCTAATGACTGGCTTGGGTGAGCACAAGAAGCTTAGTCCTCTATACCCTTGAAGGAACTAACCAAGAGGGGGAAAGGGATTACAGATACAATGTTCTTACGGATTGGTAATTTAATCATTTCTCAGGACTACATAAAAATCCTACTAACAATGTGATTGCACTCAAAATTACCAAGGCCAGCTTTAGTTGCACAAAAGAGAACAAACTAATATAAATTAGATAGTACATAAAGGCATCAAAGCAACCAACAATACATTCTTCTGGACAAATATCTTAACCCAGAAATCTCGGACCAGGCCACTTACTCTAGATGTCGTCAATTGATTTTTTGTTCTATTAACAACTGTTAAGCTTTAATAAATTTATGAAGACTTGCATGACTGCCATGACAGGATAAGGGGTTAGCAGCTGCTGCGTACAAATTTAAGGAGTTCCAAAAATTTATTTCTTCCCTTGGTAGGCAGTTAAAGCTCTTGCAACACTACAAGAATTCTTAATTAACTCGGACTAACCAGGTACTATTCCTAGAAAGCTCTCAAAATAAAATGATATTGAACACAAACATGATTTTATGATTTTATAAACGTCATTACTACTGGAACAATACTCAACACTGTTACAAGCTTAATCCAATCAATCGTCACAACTCTACAGTGGTGTACATGCACTGCTTCGTCTCCATCCTCAAACAGAGTTAAAATGACCCTTTCATCGCATAATTTCTACTTAAAGAATATATAAAACATTTAAACACTACAAGAAAAACGCAATCAGACAACACCGATCAGACAACACTCGACCAAAAAAGTGTTGCCCGAATTTTTCATACCACGGTTTTTCTGCAACCAAAAAACTGGTATGTCTGACGTTGATTACGACAAGCAATTAAAAAATGTTTTCTAGTAAAACAAATCAGACAAGTGTTTTCGAAATCAAGGTGTTGTGCGAATGGGAAGGCTTTAGCATTAATACAACGCTTTAAAATCCATTGTCTAGTTGATGGAGACAGACAATCCTTTCTAAAGTGATGTTGTGCAAATGAGTAAGTTTGCACAACGAGTTTTAGAATGCATTGTCCGAAAATGATTGAGATAACGTCTAGTTTAACAGTTGTGGAAATGAGACAAGTATTTTTTCTATTGGTTATTTAAGCTTGAATCGCACAATGTACAAATTAGGTGTTGTCTACATGATACCTCATAGACAAGTCTTTTACCTATATTGTATACCACCTATATCAGACAATGGTCAAATTCTTAAAACAGTTGTCTTTCTTTCCAAATTTAAAAACATGTTGCGTAACAAAATGTTCAAATAAACCGTTGTCTGATTTATTACAATAAAAATAGTAAACAATTTAAAAAACAATTCCAAACAATTAATTTTAAATTTTTTTAACACTACAAATTCTAATTAAATCCACTTTCATCCAGATTAAATATTTAAATTTTATATTTCAAAGTAATTTAATTATCTACTTTATAATTAACAAAAAAAATAATCACAAGTACTTCAAATTTATATTGTAAATTGTTCAATTCAAACAAGTGTTTTTCCACAAAACACGTTGTATTAATCTACCTTATACAAGTTTTTTTAAAATAAAACACTTGTAACAGTCAGACAACCATTATCGATATTTATAATCTGTTGTAAAATTTATAATACTGCAGTAATCTTAAAGAAGAAATCGTTGTAGAATTCCAACAACGGTATTTCCTAAAAAACGCTTATGTAAAGTAACTTACCACAACAAGATTTTGGGAAAAATCATTGTCTATACTTTTACTAGTTTTTATTTTTTTTCGGAATAATTATATGCCACCGTTTATTAATTTATACGAGTAACCAATAATTTACACAAAATTAATTTGTGTTTATTAAGATTTGAAATCACCTTTTTCATAGAATTTTGAATTCTTTTACCTATTAGTATTAGACGTTAGACGAATATTAATAGCGTCAACAGATAATCACATTGATGAGGACATAACGTATAGATTAAGTTAAAAATGTAACTCATAATATCTATTTGTTGGTTTTGTGGACTTCGTACGGACGTTAATAGTGTTAACTTACGAATATTACTCATAATAACATAAAGCAACACATAATCTATATGCTAACTTACAGATATAAGTCATAATAACGATATTAGGATTTAGTTGACATTATCTACGAATGTTAATAGTGCCACTTTTCAGATATAACTCGTTATAATATTATTCGGCGTATCATATGTGTGCTAACCTACAAATATACCTAATAATGACAATTCAAATTTACATTGTTAATTGTTCAATTCACACAAGTGTTTTTCGAAAAAGCACGTTGTATTAATCTACCTTATACAAGTATTTTTAAAATAAAACACTTGTAATATTCAGACAACCGTTATCGATATTTATAATTTGTTGTAAAATTTATAATACTACAACAATCTTAAAGAAAAAACCGTTGTGGAATTCCAACAACGGTATTTCCGAAAAAACACTTATGTAAAGTAACTTACCACAACATGATTTTAGAAAAACCCGTTGTCTATACTTTTACTAGTTTTTAATTTTTTTTCGGAATAATTATATGCCACCGTTTATTAATTTATACGAGTAACCAATAACTTACACCAAATTAATTTTTGTTTATTAAAATTTGAAATCATCTTTTTCATAGATTTTTTGAATTCTTTTACCTATTTGGATTAGACGTTACATGAATATTAATAGCGTCAACTAGATTATCACATTGATGAGGACATAACATGTAGATTAAGTTAAAAATATAACTCGTAATATCTATTTGTTGGTTTTGTAGACTTCATACAGACGTTAATGGCATTAACTTACGAATATTACTCATAACAACATAAAGCAGCACATAATCTATATACTAACTTACAGATATAAGTCATAGTAACGATATCCGGATTTAGTTGACATTATATACGAATGTTAATAGTGCTACTTTTCAGATATAACTCGTTATAATATTATTCGGCGTATCATATGTGTGCTAACCTACAAATATACCTAATAATTACACTTCAAATTTACATTGTTAATTGTTCAATTCAAACAAGTGTTTTTCGAAAAAGCACGTTGTATTAATCTACCTTATACAAGTATTTTTAAAATAAAACGCTTGTAACATTCAGACAACCGTTATCGATATTTATAATCTGTTGTAAAATTTATAATACTACAACAATCTTAAAGAAAAAACCGTTGTAGAATTGCAACAACGGTATTTCCTAAAAAACACTTATGTAAAGTAACTTACCACAACATGATTTTAGAAAAAACCGTTGTCTATACTTTTACTAGTTTTTAAAAAAAATTCGAAATAATTATATGCCACCGTTTATTAATTTATACGAGTAACCGATAACTTACACCAAATTAATTTGTGTTTATTAAGATTTGAAATCATCTTTTTCATAGATTTTGGAATTCTTTTACCTATTTGGATTAGACATTACACGAATATTAATAGCGCCAACTAGATTATCACATTGATGAGGACATAACATGTAGATTAAGTTAAAAATATAACTCGTAATATCTATTTGTTGGTTTTGTAGACTTCATACAGACGTTAATGGCGTTAACTTACGAATATTACTCATAATAACATATAACAAAAAATAGTTTCACACATATTAAATTGTTGTACGGATATTGATATATATTGATTTTATTCATGTAAAAAAAAATTTAAATTTTTTAAATATATCTTGCATGAAATTATAACAAAAATCTAGTAGAAGGCGTACTTTCTCAAACAAGGTTCCTTCACGATATATCGATTTACAGGATTAATTTTTTAAAATTATTTTTCGACGATCCAACTGTACGGATGTTAAGATATATTGATTTTAGTCATAAGAACAAATTATAAAAAAATTTGAAATTCATTTTGCATGTCAGGATTAGAAAAATGTTGTAAAAGTACCCCTCCCAACAACGAGACTCGTTCCCGATTTACAGGATTAATTTTTTAAAATGATTTTTCGACGATCCAACCATACGGATGTTAAGATATATCGATTTTAGTCATAAGAAAAAATTATTAAAAAATTTGAAATTCATTTTGCATGTCAGGAATAGAAAAATCTGGTAAAAGTACCCCTCCCGACAACGAGACTCGTTCCCGATTTACAGGATTAATTTTTTAAAATGATTTTTCGACGATCCAACCGTACGGATGTTAAGATATATCGATTTTAGTCATAAGAACAAATTATTAAAAAATTTGAAATTCATTTTGCATGTCAGGATTAGAAAAATCTGGTAAAAGTACCCCTCCCGACAACAAGACTCGTTCCCGATTTACAGGATTAATTTTTTAAAATGATTTTTCGATGATCCAACCGTACGGATGTTAAGATATATCGATTTTATTCATAAGAAAAAATTATTAAAAAATTTGAAATTCATTTTGCATGTCAGGATTAGAAAAATCTGGTAAAAGTACCCCTCCCGACAACGAGACTCGTTCCCGATTTACACCATTAATTTTTAAAATGATTTTTCGATGATCCAACCGTACGGATGTTAAAAATATATCAATTTTAGTCATATGAACAAATTATTAAAAAATTTGAAATTCATCTTGCTTGTCAGGATTAGAAAAATCTGGTAAAAGTACCCCTCCCGACAACGAGACTCGTTCCCGATTTACACGATTAATTTTTAAAATGATTTTTCGATGATCCAACCGTACAGATGTTAAAAATATATCAATTTTAATCATATGAACAAATTAATAAAAAATTTGAAATTCATCTTGCATGTCAGGATTTGAAAAATCTGGTAAAAGTACTCCTCCCGACAACGAGACTCGTTCCCGATTTACAAGATTAATTTTTAAAATGAATTTTTTGATGATCCAACCGTTCGGATGTTAGGATATATCAGTTTTAGTCATATGAAAAAATTATTAAAAAATTTGAAATTCATTTTGCATGTGAGGATTAAAAAAAATCCGGTAAAAGTACCCTTCTCGACAACGAATATAAAAATATATTAGCTTTTGTCATATTAAAATATTAAAAACATTCAAATTTATTTTATATTATTTTATAAAAATAATTTCTTAAATCTATTTATAAAAAATTTATAAATATACAATATTTAT
Organism: Apium graveolens; assembly: GCF_009905375.1. Taxonomy (NCBI): domain Eukaryota; kingdom Viridiplantae; phylum Streptophyta; class Magnoliopsida; order Apiales; family Apiaceae; genus Apium; species Apium graveolens. Next base: position 27,982 of record NW_027421556.1, read on the forward strand.
TTATAGAGTTTTCTTGTTATAATTGTTTCCCTCCTTCAACTTTTCATTTCCCCCTTCTTTTCTTTTCAATACCTGCTTCCCCCTCCCACTCCCCCTCCCATGCCCCATTTCATCTCCTTCTCTGTAAACATAAAACACCAATGTACACAAATCAAAATCTCTCTCTCTCCTTCCTAACCCTCTCAATCCACCTCTATTTCAAACACTAATTACACTCTGAATGATGAATTAACTTCATAGCGGTCCGCTGTTTGTGCTTCCATTTCCGATCCGAAGGATCTCAGCTGCTTGAATTGAGTTAGGTTTCATGATTTTTCGTGTTTTCACTTTTTTGAATTTTGGGTTTTAGATGTGTTTGTAAAATCTTTCTGTTATTTTGGGGATTTTTATGTGTGGTGTGAATTTTGGTTCCATTTAGGGTTTCAATTCGACTTCAATTTGGGGTTTTAGTTCGTGTTCAAAACTAAGGCTTTAGGGCTTATTTGTGGATTCAATGGAAGGTGCTTGTCTTTAATTTTGAGGTATCACTCTCTCTCTCTCTCTCTGTCTAACTCTCTCTCTCATTTTAGTTCTTATTTTGTGCTGATTTTAGTTCTTATTTTGTGCGTACAAGTAAGTAAAGGGGATGTGGAGGGGAAAATTGAAGCTTAAGAAGAAAATTGAGTGTTTTGATGATTTGTGTAGGTTTGTTTCTGTGTGATTTAAGATGTAAGTGATTTTTTCTTCTCCCACTAGCAGTTTTGTGGGTGTGTCTGTTATGACTTGCTTGAATGCTATATGATAGTTTCCGTAACATCTATGTTATACCTGTCAATTACAGTAACCTCTTTAAAATAATAGGTTCGGGACCAAGGAAATGAATTTCTTTATCGGGCGTAAAAATACAATGTTTACATTATGTTGGTTTCTGGAGAAAAATATTATTTTTTAGCGAGGTTATTATTTTATCGATTAATACTTGATCAAGGTTCATCTGTACTCACTTGTATTTGGTAAACAGAGAGTTTATAGTTATGTCCTCAATACATTGTTCAGTGTTTTTCGAGTGGTAGTAGTCTGCCTTGTAATATTCATATAAATTGTATCTGCAAACAGGTTAAGCTATGGGTGAAAACAAGTCTTGCACCAGGGTATGGAGTTGTTACCAAGTACTTGCTTCAAAGGTATTACAACTATTCTTTAAAAGAGTGTATTTCTCACTGATAATAAATTCCCAGCTTTGAATTGTTTACCTTTCCGTGTTTTAGTGGCCTGCAAGAGTACATAACCAGCACGGCTTCAACATTATTGGGTATGGTTGTACGACATGCATAGGAAACTCTGGGGACCTTCATAAATCAGTTACGGCTGCAATTACAGACAATGGTATTGTCTTCTTTTTTCTGATATTTCATTCAATGCCTCCACTAAAATTAAGAAATGTCAGGGTGCTTTCCATCAATATTTTGCCTCCCACTGCTCTGTTCCACTGGTATATTGGTCTTAAGATTTTGATTATTAAAACAATTTTCATATCACCCCATGGTGAAATCATCACTTGTATTGTATCTTATATTGTGGTCAAGAGGCTATATTTGTGAAAACATACGGAATTTAAGATTTTATCATCTTTTTACAAGGGAGTATCATTTTTTATTTCACATCAAGATTGATTATGTTACTATGGATGAATTAGAAGATAATACAACCTGTATTTTAAATATAAGTTACCCATTTAAATGGAGAAAAAGTATTATACATTATCCTGAATGAAGGCAACAGTTGTGTGTTGTTAGCTGTCTTGATTTACCTTCTTTTCTTCCACTTTTGTGGACCAGAAAATAATCACTGTACACCTATACTCTGTATATGTATGCTTTCCAGACATTGTAGCTGTAGCTGTTCTTTCCGGAAATAGAAACTTCGAAGGACGTGTTCACCCACTAACAAGAGCTAATTTTCTTGCTTCGCCTCCATTAGTTGTGGCTTATGCACTAGCCGACACAGTATGCTTCCTTACTTTTTACTTTAATATTATTTGTTTTTCCCCATCTAAAATCTGATTAATAATGTGCATGGGAGGGTTCTGCTAAGCTTTTTGTGCTAAAAGATGAAGAGCTTTCAAGCTACCATGTTATGTCATTTTTTCAAATAGCCATATTATTGTCTTTTTCTTTATCCGGGGTTTTTGGAGCTGGGGGATTATGTATTATATTTAGTCGGGGCTTTCCTTTTCGTTGTCTGAACTTCTGATTCCAGCTCAATGCGATGAGCTTACTGTTGACATTGTCCAGCTGACACATACCTTCTGTACATTCTTCTTCTTTGTAATATTAAGCTAGGCCATTTTGTATAGCTATCATTATATACAATTGCTAAAGTAGTATCAAATTTAATGTTATGCTTCCTTGCCTATATGGCAGGCTTTGCTCTATACAGAAGATACATATCCCAGTTCAAGAAGATGCTCAATATCATTTCCCGAAAGTTTGTCAGTGCACTTGAACAACGACCAGATCTAGCCAATGTAGTCATGAACACTTCCTCCTGTATGCCTGCCTTCCTTCTGTCCACACAAAATTGCAAATATGAGTTCAATTTTCAGCACAAATATTATATTTTCACTTGAGAAACTGTCCTTAACATGCTAAACTAGGTATGTTTCTAAGCTTACACAAGATAAAATTTGTTCTAGTTAACTAGGTTGAATATCTTTTATTAAAAAGTGTGTTGATAGTCATATAATGCAGGTGAGAGGGGAAAGGGATAAATTCAGCAGGTGATCTGTTGATAGTCCTGACCAGTAGAGTTGCTACCATCCACATGTACAGGAAAAACGAGGTGCCAAGTTGTATTTTTCTTAAAACTTATAGATTTTAAATCTCTCTTAAATTACTCTTTCTTATTTAAAAAAATCTAGTGTACATCCCTTTATGATATCTAACAGTATCTAGTGTACATTTAGGTCAATCACATCCAAAAGTTTGTCACAAGGATAAATAATTTTCTATGTAATTATATTGTATGTAATTATGTTGTAATTATGTAATTAAATAATTATATTGTCGATTTATTTTGAAGATTGTTTTCTCCAGATTGAGAAATTACCTATCACATGCTGTAATGATATTGCAAGGACAACATAGCTCTTCTGGAAGACGTGAAGAGAAGCTGAAAATCCTTGTAGACTCTATATTTTCTTTAATTTGTAGTAGAAATCTTAGACTCATGAAGGCAGTGATGTCAATATGCTTTTAGCTTTTGTATAACTATGTTGCTGTGATTTTTGATCATGGATTAACTTTAGAACTTTTGTTTAAATTTGCAAAGTTAATTTCATTTGATTACTTGTTATATTTTGTGTAAGACAACGCTTTTAACAACCAAGCTTCATTAAAATATCATGTCTTTAATACTAAAATAATGCTTTCGAACACAAAACTTTGGTGCAAAATTAACTCTCACAACACTAGTAAACCATTGTCTATATAATATTAAGATATTGTATCAAAGGTATTCATGCAATACGTTTGAACAAATAAATAGTTGTATGTATCTGATCATGCTATACATTAAAATCCAAAACTGTTGTGTGTAGAAATTTATTACAAGAGTTCTACGAGCTCAATTTCATTTTTGTTGTCTATCTGAATACACAACAAAGTTTATACAACAATAAGTGTTGTAGGATTGGTTTTAATGTTATACCTTACACAACGGTTTTCTGAGTTTGTGAGAACCCTTGAGTAATGTCGCTTGTTACGACAAAAACAAGTAAAAAACATTGTCTTTTCTGGATGTAATACAACGGGCTTAATCCATAATCATTGTATGTATAATCTCAGACAATGTTTTTTAGCCGTTGTCTGATCCAACTAACAGACAGCGGCTCAATAGTCAACGGAAAAATAGGGTATCAGACCATGGACATAAACCGTTGTTGAAGCTTGTTTTCCTTGTAGTGAAATGTATGTTGAATGAAATTGAACAAGCAGTACAGTACGGGATATGTGGAAAGGTGGAAAGGAAAAAATATTGGTGTTACTTTAAAATTCTTGATACACTAGCTATAAAAAAAGCTTCACGTGAAGCTCCCCTTGTCCAGATAGTTTGATCATCAAATTTTATACGAAAAATATGTCTTAGAGTTTTCTTGGGTGTATTTTCCTTGATGCTGTAACAAATAATGAAAACTGATTAGATTAAGAGTAATATTTGTCACATAAAGAGTAGCAGGAGCTACGTAATATGCCTTATGTCTCTCAATTTTATAACTTGCAGGTATATATTTTTTTCTGACAAAGAATAAGTTGAAGCTACTACTACATGCACAAAATTGTTTGTACTAGTTGGACCCAATAACAACAATGTAAATCTGCAGGATACCTATCTCATGTTCTAAATAAATACCTAAATTTCGGGGAAAAAACCAGAACAGGAATTTCTCACAAAAATAAGAAATGGTCAAGTAAATACCCTCAGTTGTGTAAGAATGTTTAGTAAAATCTATTACCCTTTCTCTTTCAGAAGAAAATGAATTGTTGGCCTTGCATTTCTTGCGGGTTTCCTCGGATAGTCCCATTGACAACAAATATAATCTTACGACTGCTGTCACCCTCCTAGTAAGTCCCTTCCACATTACTTTCTTCATCATCATTGTTCTCTTTATCCTTAATTTCTTTCCACTTCCGCGAATTAGGACCAGCCCAGACCACCTGCAAAATAACATGGGAATTCAAATCATTAAAATTGAGCAACCATTCTATATCCATGAACTGAAAATTGGGAGTTTTATTAAATAATCCCAATAACATAAAACTGACCGGTCAAAATAAAATGTTTAAATTTGGTACATCTTGTACTATTATTCTGCAAAACATGAATCCACCAGCACAAGTCAGGAAAAACAGTACATTCCTCAACATTAGGCAACCCCTAGAATTAAGCCACTTAATTAAAGTAATTTACTAAAAAACTAAATTTAATCAGTCTATATTTATTTTCCAGTAGCAAAATCCAAAAAAAAGCTTGGTTGTTGCTATATCAGACCCTCAACCCCCCTGTAGCTTATGTAAACACATAAGTGTTTATAAAACACCAGAAAAGAACCAGAGTAACATGTGATTTGTTTCTCACACAGACAAGGATTTTGTAACCATACTTCATCAAAATCAAGTCAATGGTTGGAGATAAAAGCAAAAGATGGAGAATGTTTTCGGTAGAGCTCTCTCCTTCTTCCTTCATTGTCATGGAAGGGGAAGCGGCAATGGTAAATTGTTCTTATTACCTACGATATAATACAATTTTAAGTAATATTCATCGAAATATCAGAGGTCCCGAAATCTTTACCAAATGATGATGTGACCGTGAACCATGTATGCCCACAATAAGTGACATAATAAATACACCATTTAGTAAATATTTTGGGACATCTACCATTACGACTTTAACTCCAATATTTTGACATTTAAGTTGCACTTATATGTTCAAGGCATGGAGCAACAACATGATGTATTCACCTTATCAGAAAGTGACAATGAATCATGGAAAAGAAGCAAGATATTCAATTGCACAATTTTCATTTATGGAAGGGATGATAGAAACACCATATTAATATGTTTATAATCTGCTTTAGGTGTTCTACACACATAAGCAATTACGGTCCTTTTGACCCAACACTCAGGAGTTTGAAAAGCACAAACCCCAATTGGCAGGCAAGTCAAGAAAAGCAAAAAAATAGAGTACAATATTTAAAATGTTGATTAGTACAAGTAGCATCCTCTATATACAACTTAATTGAATTTCTTCCGACCCATTCACAAACACAACTCAAACCCAAAAAGAAGTAATGACAAAATAACATCAGCAATTATAATACACAAAATACAAACACAACCTAAAACTCGAAACCAAACATAAAGCCCTAAATTATAGAAAACCCCAAATATAACCCAAATTAAATTAGGGTTTATATATAAATATAGAGAAAAACAGAAAGCTAAGGGGATGGAGAGAGAGGGGGGAGGGAGGGGAGAGAGAGAGAGTGAGTGAGAAAGAGAGACCTGGGAACGTATTATCTGTCTGATTAAGAGTTTTGAGCCTTCTTCAGCCATGGATCCCTCTTCAGTCATGGATCTGAACCTGTGATTTGTAATGGCAAAGTTTCAGACCTAGTCCAATCACACATACAGGTATATGTATACTACAGGTGTTTACCTATGAAAAACTAGCAAAACAATGTACTCTGAACGTCCTAATAATATTATTAGAACTGAACATTACAAAATATAAAACCTGTGAACAAACTGACTGCTAGAAATAAGGACCAGACTCCCTAAAATAACTCCACCGACCTACATTTTATTTTGAACGATTCCTGCACTAATTCCATAACCTGAGAAGACCAAGTCTCAGTAGAACATCAGCTAGACACAATAATAAAATACATAACAAAATAAATAAATAATAAAGCAAGTTTTTTATTATAAAAACCAACAATCACCCCTGTAATCTAAATTTGCTTCTGCAGATTCTTGATGCCCAAAAGTTTCCTCATCATCTCAAACTTTGTTGTGGTCAAGGCCTTTCTAAGAGTATCAGCACACTGTTTTTCTGAGGCAACATGTTTAACCACGATCTCACCCCTTTCAATGCATTCACGTATGAAGTGATAACGAATATCAATATGTTTACTTCGTCCATGGAACACAGGATTTTTGGCTAGATCAATGGCTGATTTATTATCTATAAACAATGTGACTGGCCCGACATACTTACCAGTGATTTGTCCAAGTAGCTTCCTTAACCATATGGCTTGACAGGCGGCAGCTGTAGCTGCCATAAACTCAGCTCCACAGGAGGAAAGAGCTACACACCTCTGTTTCTGTGATACCCAAGTAACCAAACTCTCGTTTAAGTAAAATACCATTCCACCTGTGCTTCTTCGATCCTCGACATGTCCAGCTAAATCACTATCGGAGTATCCTGTCAATATACTATTCCCACTATCCCTCGTGTATACGAGTCCAAAATTAAGCGTCCCTTTAACATAACAAAAAATTCGTTTCACAGCATGTTGATGTAGTAACGTTGGTTTCTCCATGAATCTGCTCACTACTCCCACCGAGTAAGCTATATCGGGCCTCGTATGAACCAAATAGCGCAAGCTCCCGACCATGCTCTTAAACTGAGTAGCATCTACAAGTTTTCCTCCCCCATCTTTCGTGAGACACTCCTTGGGATCCATGAGAAATTTTGTGGGATTACACTCCTGCATAGCAGCTTTCTCGAAATTTTTTTTCACATAAGCAGACTGTTTTAACTCAATGTAACCATCACCCTGTTCGACCTCAATTCCTAAATAATAAGATAACTTACCCAGATCACTCATTTCAAATCTTTTTGTCATCTATTCCTTAAACTCCTCGATGATTGCCAGTTTTGTGCCTGTTACTAATAAATCATCTATGTATACTCCCACTATCAGTAGTTCATCTCCCATCTTCTTTGTGTACACGACATGTTCATAAGGGCAGCGTGTAAAACCAAGTTCTTCGAGGCATCTGTTTAACTTTGCATACCAAGTACGGGGTGCTTGTTTCAAACCGTATAGAGCTTTTATTAGTTTGTACACGAGATGCTCTCGGCCCTTCTTAACAAAGCCCTCAGGTTGTGCAACAAACACTTCTTCTTGAATTTCTCTGTTAAGAAAAGCGGATTGTACATCTAAATGATGTACTTCCCATTGGTTTTTGGCCGCAAGAGCTAACATAAACCTGACAGTCTCAAGGCGTGTTACAGGCACGAAAATTTCCTCAAAATCTTTTCCTTGTTTTTGAACGAACCGCTTTGCAAAAATTCTTGCCTTATACTTTATGATTCTTCCTTCTGTATCTTTTTTAATTTTGTAAACCCATTTTAGACCGATTGCTTTCTTGCCTGGAGGGAGTTCTGTCAGCTTCCAGATGCTATTTCTTTCAACTGCTTCTATCTCAGCCTTCATGGCTTGCTTCCAATGATATTCCTGAGCTGCTGATTTAAAGTTTGTGGGTTCTTCGACTCCTGAAAAATATAGTTCATCATCTTCTAGGGTAATTTCTTCAGTCTGATCGTACACTTCTCCCAAAGATCTGTAGCGCCTTGGTTCACTGTTCATTTCTTCATCTGATAGGGTCTCACTTGGTTGAGATATACTACTTGTTGTTGTATCAGTCCCTTCACCAATACTGGTGTCTCCATTTTGTGACTCCTGAAAACTTGATTCTTTATTTTTATCTTCACTCTCAGGACCAGCCATTTTAGGTACAGTAAACATTCCCTGTGACCTCATCAATGTATCCTCACCTTCACACCAATCCCATTCTTTGTCTTCTTCAAACACAATATCTCGAGACACATGAATTTGTTTACTTACTGGATCTAACACTCTATACGCCTTTGTCCCAGGTTCTTTTCCAAGGTTGATGACACATTTACTCCGATCACTTAGTTTTGTCGTATGAATAGAAGGTAACTTCATATATGCTACACAACCAAACACACGTATGTGTCCTATGTTGGGTTTTTGTCCACTCCATGCTTTAAACGGGGTCATACCTGAGATTGCTTTTGTGGGTAAATGATTCAGCACGTACACCGAGTGGCCCACAGCTTCCCCCCAAAGATATAATGGCAGATTTTTCTCCTTCAAAAACTTCTCGCCATTTCAACAACTGTTCTGTTTCGCCTCTCCACCACCCCATTTTGCTGGGGTGAATAAGGTGCAGTGTATTTCCTACCAATTCCAGCTTCATCACAATAATAATTAAACCTCTTCGAGTTAAACTCGCCGCGCCTGTCTGTCCTAAGATTTTTCACCTTCTTTTCTGCACCATCTTCAACTAAAGCTCGAAAATTTTTAAAGGCATCTAGTGCATCATCTTTGTTTATTAACATGAAAACCCACATAACACGACTGAAATCATTGACTAAGAGGAAGAAATACTTATTACCATCTGGGGTTGAAGGTGTGATTGGCCCACATAAATCTTCGTGCACCAATTCGAGGACCTTCTTGGCACTGTATGTAGCTTGGCCTGGAAACGACCGTCTCACCTATTTTGACATAAGGCATCCTGAACACAATTCATTATACAGTTTGATTTCTGGAATTCCGTACGCCATTTTGTTCGATGACAGTAATGATAATGCCTTGAAATTTACATGCCCAAGCCTGGTGTGCCAGTGCTAAAACTCCTCAGTATGTTTCGCCAGGAAGCACTCTGTGTTTCTGCTGTCAATAATAATCTTGTAGAGTCTGTTCAACGAGTGTTTAACCTTCATAAGTAGTTTCTTATTCTTATCATATACCCACAGGTAGTCACCTGACATAATGACCTTGTTCCCCTCCTTAGATAATTATCCGAGGCTTATGATATTGTTGCATAATATCGGTATATAATACACATCTCGCAGGACCCTTTCTTCACCATTTTTGCAGTTCAACACAATGCTCCCCTTTCCCTTTAACAGAACCGTGGATCCATCACCAAATCTCACCTTACCTATCACATTTTTATCTATCTCTCTGAACTTGGATAATTGGCCAGTCATATGGTTGTTGGCCACATTATCTAAGTACCATAAATTTGAATTCTCTTGTTCAGTCTCGCAATTCAGCTTCAGTTTTGGCGTCACTTTCTCCTCATTGATGAGCATGACTGTGTCTTCTTTCTCTGCTACTTCTGCCACCAATAATGCATGCTCGTCATCCTGTATTTGAGCTATATTCACTTCCTCCTTATGTTCTTTCATGCGCTTAGGTTTCTTACACTCAGCAACATAGTGCCCATGACCTTGACAATTGAAACATCTCACTTTGCTTTTGTCACGAAACTCTCTGCCACTCCTCAATTTTTGGTTTGTTTCAGAACCACCCTTACCACTACGCCTCAATCATTCATCCCTCGTTAGCAGAAGTTTCCCTTCCTCCCTTTCACGCTTTGACCACTCTTCCTCCGTGAGCAGGAGCTGACTACCACCACCAGTCTCTGTTTGACCTTTCAGGCGTTCTTCATGTGCCTTCAGTGAGCCTACCGTCTCCTCCACACTCATTGTTTCAACAGTCCCAAACTGCTCTATGGTAGAGGCTATTTGCAAAAATTTGGTGGGCACAGCTCGTAGCAGCTTTTTCACGACATATGCTTCCTCCATTTTTTTACCTAGAGCTCGAATGTTTATCACTAAACCATTCAGCTTCATAAAAAATCGTCCAACGATTCACATTCTTTCATACACAGTGACTTAAACTCGGCCTTAAGAGTTTGAATCCTCGCCTTTTTCACACGTTCCGCTCCCAAACACATGGTTTTCACTGCACCCCACACTTCTTTCACTGTTTCCTTCTCAGCCACTGACAATAAAATATCCTCAGGGATTCCTTGATAAATAGCAGCTAAAGCTATTTTATCAGTCCTGTCTTCCACAGATTTTTGTTCCCCAGGTTCCACAGCAATCCAGACACCATGTGCTTGCATATAAACCTTCATTTTAAGGGCCCACGCGGTGTAGTTTGCTCTGTTCAGCATAGGATAACTCAGCCCCAATGTTCCATCTTTTGCTTTGCTCGTTTTCATCACTGTTGATCTAGGCATGTACTTTGACTATAGGACTATATTAAATCTTTAACAATTAAAATTTGAATGTCATGCCGTCTCATTTATTCTAGAACCTGGTTATCTCAATTTTATAACATTTTACCTTAATAGCAATTGTATAAAACCTGTTATCCAGACAATGCTCTGCAAAGGTGAACCACTCTCCATATGAAACATGTAGCCATGGGTTACTACTCGATTTCATCTCCCTCTGGACCAAGTCCTCGTATCGCAGAGCCAAACAACTCTATCAGAATAGCAGCAAATATAAAATTCATTAGTATTTAACCACTCAAATAGCATCATCACTCATATATTCATAACAGTTACACATAAATAAATAAAAAATTCACAAATAATAGAACTATCCACCTGATTCAGTAGCTCAATCGATAATCATCTGTACAACAATATAAACCACTTCACATCCAGAAACGGCCTCATAAAATGACTAACATCAATCTAGACCACTGAACAACTAGACTCACTAACGGAAAAAGAATTGCTCAATCAGATTTTAATCAACTATAAGCATATTAAACAGATGAAAAGCATACCTAACACATGGATCGTCTAAGATGTTCTAACAACTAAAACATGCTTCAACTTCACCAGAACAAGCAATAGCACGAATGAGAGATATTAACTTATCGTTATGATGCTGCTTCGTAAATTGCCCAACTTCTCAAACTAAATTATCGAAATTACCTAACTTATCAAACTACATTATCGAACCAGCACATAAAATTTAATAGATAATTTGCTCGAATCAATCATAGATCAATAGAGACATATCTATTATCTAACAAACAAAATACGCAACAGAAGGACAAATTAAACACGGATCAGTTATGCTGTTGGATCGAGTAAAACCTAACTCTCTTATCTATCTATATACTATAAATGTACATATGTGCGATTGCGTCAATATTGTTCAATACTTTACTTCAATATCACATTTTGTACACGGTTGTAGAAATATTGAGCCATCCATGTTACCATTTATAAAACTCGAGTATTTTTACAAAATAAATACTGATCCAAGAGTCCTGGCACTATCTATAAGGAAATCAACAAAATAAGACTAAAGCTTAACAATTGTACTATACTTCTATGAAAAACGGGTGATTTTATGACATCTTCGCTTTAAGAGTGTCATTGTGAGTGCTGCTCCACAATTGTGCTGAAGCACCCAAGTAATGTCCTGTATCATTAAAGATAAACGCTCGACGTAAGATTACACTCATACAGTATTATGTAACTCATCTTTAGAAGTGCAGGCAATTAAAAATAGTAATGGCAAGAACAAGAAGATAAAGCCATGTGACAACTTACAATAACTCTATAGTAACATTGTCATGAGCCTCTCGTACCCGGGCAGATCGCGTATATAAACAACTTAATTTCGATAACTTGTCTATAAAATTAAGGAGATAAATCTATAACAAGCACCAAACACCAAATCAAAACATTTAAAACCAAATCATATCCGTAATAAAATAATAGATCAACATTTATAACGAGCAAAATTAGATAAACAACACTAAATCAAATCACAAATCACAAATAAAGCAAAAAAATGAGGATTAAAGTTAAAAAAGACCATGTAATTAGTAGAGATGAAAGGATCGTTAACTTTACATAATTTACAAAAAAAAACAAAAACAAACAAAAATACAAATGAACAACTAAAAACACCCAAATTACCTAAAGTTTTAAATCTTTTTCTCAGATTAGGTCCTGTATACAACAAGAAGAAAAGTATTAGCAACAAGTTTAGACACTAAATTAATAAAAAAATAAGGATTTCGAATTAGAAAAACCCCAATTTACAAAATTAGGGTTTTAAATTCAGAAATCCTCAACTTTTAAAACTGGTCTTCTCTGCCAGTTCGATTCAAGTAGATACAACACTTACCAAAGTAGAGAGGTTAACTGAAAGAGGCTTAACAGAGAGATTGAGAGCGGAGAGAGGTTCAGAGAGAGAGAGGGGTTCCATAGACAGGTTCGAGAGAGAGGTTCGAGAGAGAGGTTCGAGAGATTGTGATGGTGAGATGATGGCCGGAGTTTAGAGAGATTGTGAGGGGAGAGAGGCTCGATCGAGAGAGAGAGAGAGAGAGAGAGAGAGAGAGAGAGAGAGAGAGAGAGAGAGAGAGAGAGAGAGAGAGAGAGAGAGAGAGAGAGAGAGAGAGAGAGAAAACAAATTTCTGTTTTTTAGTTTTTAGTTTTGATTTTTTAGTTTTTAGTTTTTGTTTTGATTTTGTGCTGAAGATTGATTTGGGGGGAACCAAAATTTGGTTAAGGGGGGAGAATTTTGGGATTGGGGGGGATTTTGAAATTAAAACTGAATGAAAATTTGACTAAGGGGGGAAAGAAAAGGTGGGCGCAATTTTTTATTTTTTTTGGTGAATTTTAGACATCGGTTTAATTATAACTGATGTCTACAAAGAACAAAGACATCACAAAAACACGGGGTGATGTCAATATTTCTTTTAACATCAGTGGCAAAGTTAACCGATGTCTAATGTGTGATGTCTATTGACATTATTCTTGTAGTGTATTTTCGAGTCTTCAAAATGATTTTTAAAGGTTAGGGCGGATCCCAAAGCCCATTTTTATATTCAAGATCTTCCTTTTGAAGGGGATTTAAATACTTGTTCAAAACCTGAGGGATCCGGCTCTGTGGTGTATTTTATATTCGCAACAAGGTTGCTATTTTGATAAAAGAGTTTTTGATTACTTACCCAACACTCGGGAAGTAAAATTCTTTGAACAAGTTAATCCATTAACAGGCATCGCCTGGGAAATATCGGTGAGTTTTCCTTTCCAACTAGATACGACTTCTTGGTGGAGCCGTATCAACAAGTTTCTATTTGGGGAAAGGGGGACGAGCTTTACGTTTCAGAGTCATGGATTTTATCTGAACTAGGAGTGGCGTAAGTGGTCGAGTGGCGCCGGCCCAGCCTTATTATATTGGCCCAAATGGCCCGGAAGTTCCGCTAAGACGGTCCATTCCTTAGGAGTCCAGTGTTCGGTTGACAAGTAAATCCGACAGGTTCTCCTCTACATGTAGAAAATGATGGGGTTCCACTACTATGACTGATCATCGTAAGTGGTCTTCCTGGCGCGACAAACTCCCGTAATGAGTTCATCATCCAGTTGGATATTTCTGCAACACTAGCCGGAGCATTTCGGTCGAAAGGCTACAAATGGGTGGTTGCCGAAGCATTGACAGGTTTAAGCAATTATAATGCTGTTTCCATCAAATGAAGTATCTCGTAACTTCATTTCATTTAATAATATTTCAAGGATTGAATATGTTCAAGTCTTATCTTGTAGTCTCATCTATGTGATGAACTTTTGAAACTGATTATAACTTGAACGGTGCTAGTTCAAGTAGTATTTGGGAAAGATATAAGTATATTGGGGTATCTTGTTACTTCATCTTTTCAACTTATATCTGGTTATTAATTATCTTATCCATGACAAAGATTTTCAGAAAAACGTTGAGACAAGGTTAGATATATGAGATCACCTTGCAACGATATTTTATACAGTTATAAACTGGAACTCTGTGTATATCATACATGTTAGAGGATTTCAAAGATTTGAGAAGTATATATATATATACTGAATATTTTGCGACTTCGTCTCATTAAAATAACAAACTTGGTTTATTTCTTCTTGACCAAGACTTTCATGAGTACTATGAGAATGCTCATATATTGTAATTATTATACATATTATTTCGGTGGGCTTCTTGCTCACCCTTGCTTTTTTCTTTTATCACACAACATCAGATAGACAAGATGAACAGGACCAAGCTCCCAATTCGCGAGCGGATAGGAAATGTTTCGCAGTTTCCTATAGGCGTTGATATCGCTGTAGCTGAGGTAGGAACTACCAATAGGCTAGGCTTTCAACTTTTGATGTACCACACTTATGTATCTTTATCAATTGTAATAATGGAAAAGAAATGTAAATTTATTCAAAAACCCTTTTAAGGTGTAATGGCATATAATTTTGGAATAAAATGACTCGTGTTATTTTTGGATATTCATCTCTGAGACTATAACTTGTAGTGTCTTTGTTTATTGTGGGGTCGCAATATAGAGTAGTTGATTGTTTATTAAGGGAAGTGGAACTCGTGACAACCCGGATCCCCGACCCCGGATTTGGGGGTGTTACAGAAGTGGTATCAGAGCTAAGCGTTATAAACCTCAGAGATGAAATGACGTTAAAATAATAAGTTCACTAAGATAAATAAGAACTCTTGCCAAGTTCATAGTCGGACTACCTAACATAGTACTGACAGTTAAAACCCTTATGGGAACCCTTACAAATATCGTGATAGAAGTGTAGTTCATTATCGTATATGGTAGCGGGACTCCGAACCCAGAGGTTGAGGAGCAACAACGCGATGATGTTTTATTACTTATTGGAGATCAGATTATGGATCCGATAGAGCGTCCTAACACGGGACCAGATGATGTTCATATTGAGGATGTTGTCCTAGAAGGGATTATTGCTGAGAAGGATCCCGTGAAGGATCCTGACAAGAATGAATAAAGGACCACTGAGGAATTGATGACCATGGTTAGGGCGACTACCAGAGGTAGGATTGGTCGGTCACTACCGGAGGTTCGTTCAAGTTTGTAAAGATAGTAGCCTCTTTAACGCGGCTTACTCGTAACACTGAGAAGTTCGAATGGACAGAGAAATGCGAGAACAGCCCTTAAGAACTGAAGCAAAGGTTGGTGAAGGCCCCTATGTTGGCATTTCCGGATGGAAAAGGAGATATTTTTTGATTTGTAGTGACGCTTCGGATAAGGAATTAGGGTGCTTCTTATACATCACAACAAGGTACTCGCGTACGTGTCAAGAAAATTAAGGGAATATAAAATTCGATATCCCCACCCATGAGCTTGGGACCGTGGTAATAGTTTTGCCCTAAAGATTGGAGGCACTACTTATATGGAGAGAAGTGCAAGATTTACCTAAGCCTTAAGTGCTCTAGTATATTTTCCCGTAGAAAGAACTCAACATACGTTAGAGGAGGCAGTTAGAGCTAATCAAGAATTATGATTGGGAGATTCTTTATCATTCGGGGGAAGCCAATGTGGTGGCTGATGCCCTTAGTAAAAAGGAGAGACTCAAGATGATAATGTCATTGGGAGAGTTTATAAGAGATTTTGAGAAAATGGAAATAGAAGTGAAGGTAACCGGAGCCGGTACCGAAAAGCTGTTTGAGATGGCAATACAGTCCAAATTATCGGAAAAGGACATATGGTGCCAGAAAAAGTAATGAATGAAGGCAGAGAGCCAACAATTAGATAAAAGATTAATACTGAGAAAGATGATAAGGGAATAATGAGGCATTCCTACAGAATTTGGGTTCCAAATGTTCAAGAGCTTAAAGATGAGATCTTAGATGAAAGCTAGTTTGAGGAATAAGATTTAGAGCAAACCCTGTACGTGATAGTCAGGGAGGTCGCCATCAAGATAGAAGGAACCCATAACATAATGAAGTGGAAAATGAGGATTTAAAACATGTAGGATGACCCCGATTATTGGAAGGAGGAGGGAACGTTCAGACTAAGGAAACAGAAGTCGAGTAAGGAAAGGAGACCCGAGACGGTACTCCTATACGATAATTTATGGACCTTTCTAGACAGAACTTAGACTATTATCCCCAACCACCACCCTGAGGAAACAATGCGGTGAGAAATTCTTTCAGGACCTTTAAGTCGCTAAGCTCTCAGAGTTCCGAGGAACAAGCTGACCCAGTCGAGGCAAGAGCCTGGCTAAAGGAAATATAGGAATCATTTGAGATTCTAAGTGATTGACGAAGCACAAAAGACTGTTTTTATCACTTACCCTCCTAAGAGAGAGGCCCCCCGCTGGTGAAAGGCCAAGGAAGGCACGGAGCAAGAGATTATAATAAACTGATTTAAGTTCAATCAATTGTTTTCAGGAAAGTACATCCCAAGGTTATGGAGATAGTGTAAAAGCTTTAGAGCCAGAACAAAGGCAGAAGAGTGTGATGAATTATGAATCTAAGTCGTAAAAGTTGTCAAGATTCGTTCTGAGGACACGAATCCAGAATGACGGGATGTTTGAAATCAATGCTTATGTTGTGTTGGTTCATGAAATAATGATAAGAGAAAGGAAAATAAAAAGAAACTGAAGTGGAAAGGAATATAAAGGCAATAGAGTTTGAGGAATGATAAGGGAGTTGGGTATGAGGAAACCCTAAAGACTCGTAGTAATAGAAATAGAAAAGTATGTAATCATCAGGATGAGGGTGATTCACCATGAGTTAAAGTTGATGATTGAAGGAATAAGAGATACATATATTTTATCCCCTGTAAGTTGGGAGGATTCGAGGAAACCTTGAGATAGTTCGAAGGATAAATAATGAGACGCGGATAGACTAAAGAGGCAAGGAAGTAAGAAATTAAGAAAATTGGGTGAAGGAAGTGACCTTCAAGAATGTGAAGTGTAAGACCGGTGGCTTGATACCCAGAAAGGGAGACGCCAGGTATGAAAGATATCCCAACATTGAGATGACTGTTGAGATAAACAACAAAAGTAAATGAGGAATTATTAAGAAGAAGTTCACATTGAACATGACCAATATCTTCCACAACATCCCTGTTATCATTACTAAATCAGGAAAGAAAAGTGGATAACCGTTATTGTCTTTTGGAGGCCATGTGGATTGACCTCATTTTGGATAAGGATATTATTATAAAATTTGGTATAGAATATCAAGGTGGAAATGATTGAATAAGATACCCTTATCAGGGATATGTGACTTGATTACCCATGGAAGGATGTGAGTACCTTTTTAAAGGAGGAATTAAGGATAGAACCTCGATAACTTGAGATGAACCATAGGGGAATGCATGAAGGTTGGCATTTCACCCTTAATAGGGACAGTATGAGTTTTGACAGTATGAATTGGAAAGGATTAAGGTAACAACAACCTTCAAGGATCAGTGGGGAAATTTTTCAGAAGTATATAGACAATGATTCTAGTATTAGTAAATGGTATCTTGATATGCCCTGAGCCTAGGGTGTACCTGATGAAGAATTTAAGGACAACCTTAGAGGTTTGACAAGCAGAAAGGTAGTATTCAAAGTTCTCAAGAAAATAAATTTTGATAAAGGAAATATGACGTAATTATAATAGTGCAAGGTGGGGCACGTATTGAACCATAAGAAAGTATAGATGGACCCAATGAGGGTCGAGATTGGTGAAAACAACAAGGAACCAAGATAAGAGACGTCCTAAGTATGATCGAGAGTCAGCCGTGACAATGTTCACATCTAAAGACTAAGGCAATGACTTATGGAAAAATGGTGATTTTTTTTTCTTTTCTCACCAGGACTTAAGAAAAGCATTTTCACATAAGCGGTGATTGAAATGAGGTAGAAAATTTAGTTGGAGGTGGTTAAAATGAGATTGATTGTAAGTAAATTTTACTATCAGGAAAGGGCAAAGAGATGGCCGACACTTTAAGTGTAAGAGGACAATTATAGGCGCAATAGACTTGAAAGAATTTGGAATGATCACTTAACGCGGATTGAGTTTTCTCAGGATAATAGATCATATGTCAGGTATCGAGATGTCGTCTTATGAGATCTTTGAGGGAAGACAATGTCGATCCCCCTTATGTTAGGATGAAGTTGTAGAGCGCAAGATGCTCGGACCAACAGTGGTCCAAAGGACCAAGGATATAATAGATTTAATCAGAGGATGGCTGGTAGTAGTCCAAGATGGGAACACGAAGTATGTTGATTTGACACGAAAGGACAAGGAATAGGAAGTAGGGGACCTAGTGTTGTTATAGGTATTCCCTTGGAAAGGATGGATGAGGTTCGGAAAGAAATGAAAGCTAAGCCCCCGAATTGTTGGACCCTTTGAGGTATTAAGACGTATTGGGAAGTTAGAATATGAGCTAGCCCTACCCCCGAACATGTAGCAAGTTCATAACGTGTTCCTCGTATCAATATTAAGGAAGTATAATTCGGATGCCAGACAAATAGGGGCATATGAGCGCATAGACATGCAACCCGACGTAACCTATATGGAGCAACCAGGAAGGGTTATAGATTGAAAAGGAACAAGTGCTTAGGAGAAGGGCTATCAAACTAGTCAGAGTTTGATGGTAGAACCACAATGTGGGAAGAGTGACTTGAGAGTTAGAAAGTGCAATGCTAAGAAAGTATCCCTATTCATTTTTTTTCCTGATTCCGGGACGGAATCCTTTTAAGGAGGGGAGACTGTAATAACCCCAATTTTTGGAATTTTTGAAACCCTTATGAATAGTGATTTTGCTGATTATGCTGAATAAGAAAACTTTTCATACCACACTATGTAGGGGTTCTTTTATTGATCTTCTGAGATCATATTAGTACTCTATATTGTATATAAGTGTATGTAAAGATCGTCAGAATCCAAATTCGAACACTTTGATTTTTCCCGGAAATCTACCAAATACCGAAAGAATTGAGTATAAGCTAACAGAATAAAAAGGATTTAAATTCAAGGATTATACGAGAGGATCATAAAAGGAATATAATGTATTGAGAAAGGTTAAGGAAACCTAAGTAATAAGATCCCGGGTATGATCCCTCAAACGATAAACGAAAACGAAAGTTAAGCGAACCGCATAACTGATCAGCGGTCATTAGCCAAGTAATTAGGGGCTAATCAAAGAGGTTAGTGAGGATGATGTCATCAAACCAATAAGAAGAGGACAAGCATGGGAAGATGACATTCGATTGATGACCTATTCATGACAAAAAGGGAAGGAAGGGTGGTTGATTTCAAGCCACACAATTTTACATGGTTAAAAGATAATTAAACAAAACAAAAGTAAAACAACCAACCAAACAAATCATAAATCAAAAAACACTTTTTCTCCACCTTTCCAAGCAAGAGCTCTCGGCCTCTTCCTTAAGAAATGGGAAGTCCAAGCTCCTAGTTAAGTTACATACTTCCACTTGCTAATTTACAAGGTAATTATCATAGCTTCTCCTAGTTAAGTTACATACTTCCTAGGAATCTTAGCTTCAAAATCATTTCCTAGCATTTCCTATAAATCATTCAAGAAGATGGTGAATAGTAATCTCTTAAAATTAATTTTTGTGTTCTTGATTTCTTTGAAAGATCAAGCTTGTAGGAGGTTAGATTAAGGCTTCCATTGGCATTCCAAGGATCTTTCATGGATTAAAAGCTTCAAGGAAGGTATAACTCTTCATGATCTTAGTCTTAAGTTTTGTTGTTTGGATTTCCTAATGTTTAGATGATGGGTTAGTGTAATGGGTGTGTAATCATGTTTAGAGCTTTGTTTAGTAAGTGGTTTTGTTGATTTTGGAGTTAGGAGTGATACTTGTTGGATTTAAAGTTCTTGGCCACATTTTTGACTTGGTTTAGATGAATAAGTTGAGATATAGAGTTATGGTTGAATGATATTGTATTGTGGTTGAATGATGGTGGAATGGTGATGATTGTGGGTTGTTTGTGAATTGAATTGGAGTTGTACGAAATTGGTAATCGCGTAAACATGGCCATCGTAATGTCCGATTACCCTAGACTGTTTTTGTTCTTAACATAAGGACCCGTGAACTCACTTTTTGGCTTTGACCATTGCCATGATTAGATGGTTCATGTTACGATCTACGTTTTGATATGTGGTTCGTTTGAATCCGATGTACGGTTTAGGAGAAACGACCGTTTTAAGTAACGGCGTTTCGCGACCGAACAAATACCCCTCGCCTTACTTTGAAACCTTGGTTAAGGCCCTTAAATGACTAATTGGAGTATAAAACATTTATGTAAAGTGGATTAGGCAGTTGGTAAGGTGCTTGCGAAAGAATCTCCTTAAAACTCTTAATGGTTAATTTATTAAAAATGGTGGAGCCGAGTATACTCGAATGACTTATGTGATTCGTTAAGCGTATAAGTTACCATAAGTGAACCTTAGGGTTCAATTGGTTAAAGTCTAGTTTCTTAAGCGACTAGGGTTTAATTCCGACTTATGTTGTTGTTCATAGGTTATCGGACCCACTATAAGCTTAAGTCTACCCCGGAAGACTCAGGCAAGTTTTCTACCCGTTATACTGTTGTTGTGATGTATACATATGTATATGCATTATCTTGTGATAGATGCATGATGGTTAATTAGCAAATCTTGTGATATATTGGAGCATGTGATATGGTATATATGCATGTCTGTTTCAAAATCTCGATATATATCTGTTGATTCAAATGCTTATTCATTGCATAATACCTATGCTAGAGATAAGCAGTAGTTGCGTATACCCTTAGTATAGGGGACCCAAAGGTGAACATTTTCTAAAACCGGGAGTCGATGTTCCCGAGTATATTATATATATATTTATATATATATATATTGATATAGTTTTCAAAACTATTAATCGAATAAGGTTTATTCGATAACTTTACTTTTATTAATGAATATTATTTTGAATATTCATTCAAGGACTTATGACTCCGTTTATTCTATTTAATGTATATTTTTTGAATATTCATTTGAGGACTTATGACTCCGATTATTTGCTAATTAATATTCTTTATTTTATTAAAGAATAAGGTGTCGATAATCAAACTTATTTTTGATTATTCAAATAAAGATCGTACTTTCGTATAAGTATATCTTTGGTTATTCATTATTCATTTCAAGTATGAGTTTTAAAACTTCTACTTCAATTATTTTTATAAAGATTATTCTTTATGGGAATATTATTTAAATAATAATATTCAGATATTTTCCTATATATTGGGACTGATTTATTTAATTAAATTAGCATTACTGCAAACATTCTTAAAAATGTTTTCTAGTCTTCAAAATGATTTTTAAAAGTTCGGGCGGATCCCAAAACCCATTTTTATATTTAAGATCTTCCTTTCGAAGGGGATTTAAATACTTGTTCAAAACCTGAGGGATCCGGCTCTGTGGTGTATTTTATATTCGCAACAAGGTGGCTATTTTGATAAAAGAGTTTTTGATTACTTACCCAACACTCGGGAAGTAAAATTCTTGGAACAAGTTAATCCATTAACAGGCATCGCCTGGGAAATATCGGTTGAGTGGCGCCGGCCCAGCCTTATTATATTGGCCCAAATGGCCTGGAAGTTCCGCTAAGACGGTCCATTCCTTAGGAGTCCAGTGTTCGGTTGACAAATAAATCCGACAGATTCTCCTCTACATGTAAAAAATGGTGGGGTTGCACTACTGCGACTGATCATCGTAAGTGGTCTTCCTGGCACGGAAAACTCCCGTAATGAGTTCATCATCCAGTTGGATATTTCTGCAACACTACCCGGAGCATTTCGGTCGAAAGGCTACGAATGGGTGGTTGCCGAAGCATTGACAGGGTTAAGCAATTATAATGGTGTTTCCATCAAATAAAGTATCTCGTAACTTCATTTCATTCAATAATATTTCAAGGATTGAATCTATTCAAGTCTTATCTTGTAGTCTCATCTATGTGATGAACTTTTGAAACTGATTATAACTTGAACGGTGGTAGTTCAAGTAGTATTTGGGAAAGATATAAGTATATTGGGGTATCTTGTTACTTCATCTTTTCAACTTATATCTGGTTATTGATTATCTTATGCATGACAAAGATTTTCAGAAAAACGTTGAGACAAGGTTAGATATATGAGATCACCTTGCAACGATATTTTATACAGTTATAAACTGGAACTCTGTGTATATTATACATGTCAGAGGATTTCAAAGATTTGAGAAGTATATATATATATATACTGGATATTTTGCGATTTCGTCGCATTAAAATAACAAACTTGGTTCATTTATTCTTGACCAAGACTTTCATGAGTACTATGAGAATGCTCATATATTGTAATTATTATACATATTATTTCGGTGGGCTTGTTGCTCACCCTTGCTTTCTTCTTTTATCGCATAACATCAGATAGACAAGATGAATAGGACCAAGCTCCCAATTCGCGAGCGGATAGGAAACGTTCCGCAGTTTCCTGTAGGCGTTGATGTCGCTGTAGCTGAGGTATGAACTACCAATAGACTAGGCTTTCAACTTTTGATGTACCAGACTTATGTATCTTTATCAATTGTAATAATGGCAAAGAAATGTAAATTTATTCAGAAACCTTTTTAAGGTGTAATGGCATAAAATTTTGGAATAAAATGACTCGTGTTATTTTTGGATATTCATCTCCGAGACTATAACTTGTGGTGTGTGTGTTTATTGTGGGGTCGCAGTACGGAGTAGTTGAATGTTTATTAAGATTGGGTGTTTTTTAAGGGAAGTGGAACTCGTGACAACCCGGATCCCCGACCCCGGATTTGGGGTTGTGACAATGACCATATACAAACTCATGTACTTGTATAAAGTATTCAAGCAAACTTGTCATTGTCGAAAGCATCCATGGTTAAAAAGTTTAACTTAAACCTACACTTCCACGTAATGTGATACTTCAGGTTGCAGACTGGAGTATATTTAAAACAAGAACTGTTAGAGATAGTGAAGTAATGAACATGCATGAAACCAAATGAATACTAACTTGAAATTTCCCTATTGTCGAAAACTTGTTTCCAGCAAACACATGTTCTATTTGCAAACAGTCAATTCAAACACATGTTGTGTTGTCAAAAAGTAATGCAAGTATTGACGTCAGTCCAAGAGTTACAGTGTGTTTTTATCTTTTTATTCTTCAGGCACTTAAATTTATTGATTATATGACTATGAGACAGGGAAAACAATTTGAGAATTATTCATGTCCTAATACACTAATAACTATAATCATCAGCTTAATGATTTAAATAAATAAAAAATATTACCTCTATAATTATCTTGTCATTCTTCTTCAAGATTGGACCAAGCAAACCACTTCCTGCTCGTACATAATGATTGTGCAGTGATTGTTGACTCGGGTCGGGAAGAGCAGAATGGGCTAATTTACGCAGCTCCTCATCAAGAACGGACTGCTTCACTTCACGCGTCGGTAGAGAAAGAACCATTTGCCACACCTCATCTAAGATCTCCGACAACATCTTGTATATTTTATCAGGAACCGGAACATCAACTACAAATTGTTATCTGCACATTTTTTATTTCTTAATAACCTGTCGCGCATCCTGTGGGCCCAAAAGCTCAGCCAAAGTGTCTTGGGGACGAAAGTTGACCCTCCCTTTCCCTGGGGATCTTGCATTAGCCATCACAATAACCTCCCTCTTTTCATGGAATTCCCTTCGGGCACGGGGGATGCTGGTTCTTCAATTAGCTTAAACTCAGGTGCCAACTCGATTCTCGCCTTTTTCAGTTTTTTCTACAGGGTTTGAAAATAAGAAATCCCTCTTATATCACAAATAAAGAACACAATAATTTAAAATCAATAAGAAATAAGCAGTCAAAAGAAAGTAAATTCAGAAACTACAAAGAGCGTTACATGAATGAGCACAAAAAGGCATGTATGTTATTTGCTTGTGTTCTTTTTTTGTTAGGATTTACTATATATTCAACTTCAAGCGTGTTGTAGGTGTATTGCAAAATTAGATATAGATAACACATTGTCAAAAAACTTAAATCATGAGTCATGACCATCACTAATTACATCTAAAATTTATTTTATTGGATAATTTCATATAAGCTGCAAATTTTGAATATATATGGAAGTGTATGTTGTGCTGAGA
The DNA here is from genome assembly GCF_009905375.1 of Apium graveolens. Lineage (NCBI taxonomy): Eukaryota > Viridiplantae > Streptophyta > Magnoliopsida > Apiales > Apiaceae > Apium > Apium graveolens. The sequence continues at coordinate 52,310 of NW_027421556.1, forward strand.
GATAAGACTGAATCAATTGATCAAATCAAGCTTAAGTATATTTACATATAATCTTCATATATTATAATAATGAATCAATTTTATGTATATTTACGTATTATCTTCATATCATAATAATGAATCAATATGGGATCTATTTAATATCATAATAACCACCCTGTTCATTCCCCCTTAGTCAAACTATGTTACCAGATATACTTTTTTAACTTGATAATTAGATATACTTTCACACTTCACACTATAATATGCAATTATTCGTGGAACTAAAGTAACATAACTACCCATATTACCTAACCAGACCTTAATCAGTGTTCACTAATGCATGCTTGAGTTTACTGTAGAGTGCACTCGAGTTTAAATAATACATCTATTGTTTGGTAGATTATGTATAACAGTAAAAATATATATATAACATATAACCACAAAAACATATCAGCACAATATAATACAATCTAAGTACACATAAAAACATTTAGCAAAAAAGATAAAAAAATATACATTAAAACACAAAATCAGTGTGTCAATACATAAAAACTATATTTCTTTAAGATACATATATATTACAAACCTCCAGATCTTGCACAGCTGGTTGAGTGGGATCATACGCTATAGCCAAGAATTCTTCTTCCGAGATAGGAAACTCTCCTTTAGCCTCACTTTCTTCATTAATATCCTACAATATAAAAAAATCACGAAATAATTCCTGAAGCAATTAAAATTAAAATGCAGATTAATTAATCTAGTTGCAAGAGAGAATACTACGAGACGTCTCTTCTAAAATGGTTTGCCCTGCTAAAATGGTTTGGCCCAGCTGCGAGATACAAATTTAACTTTACTTCGAGCATTCTTTCCATTTTTGGACTGTTTTTTAAACTCCTCAGCCTCCCAACAATCACGCATAGAATTCCATCTGCGCTGCGAGTAGTAGTAGGGCTTCAATCCTTCATCCTTAATGTTAAAATCGTTCTCAGTATATCCAGCTTCCAAGAGATACTTCACTTTTTTCACGAGTCGGCTCCGCTCAGCACTGAGATAAGACTTCCAATTTCTAAGCATATACGCTCTCACAACTTGGTCCCCGTCTTCTTCATCATAAGGATAAGGATAAGCATAATACTCCTGCCAAATAAAATTGCATAGTATTAAATAAAAAATGAAACTTTAAACGGAAATTGATGTACTGATCAAGCAGTTGTGAGTTAAGATTAAAAAGGGTATATCGTACATTTACCTAAACATTAACTTAAAAATCAAGGGTTAACGAATATTCCAATTTCACTTCCTTTGTTAAGCACAAAGAAGTTCCAACAATTTATTAACTTGAAAGAAAAGAACAAATGACATAACCAAAAAAACTGGAGATGTTTTGAATAAGTACTTCCCATAATTTGCTTATTCAGTTGTGAACACAGACAGAAACCACATTCTTACAATCAGAAAGCTACAGGAGCAACTAAATGACTTTTGATCATTCTCTTGAGTCACCAAGAAATGACTTCACCAAAAACAATAAGTTAATTGAATATCGAAATACAGAAGTTAAATTGGAATTTGCTTATTCAGTAGTTAACACTATCCCTTTTTTCATAAGAAACATATGTCCTAGAGTTCTGCAACCGTCATACAATAGAAAATAATTAATACATAAGCTATGAAATGAATAGTAGTTCATAGATGCACTCATATACATAATGAGGCTAAAAACAAATGAAAACATCGTTGGAGTTCTAAATGGTAAAAACTTTAACATTACTTTAAATAGTCTTCAAATGCCTAATGACTGGCATGGGTGAGCACAGAAGCTTAGTCCTCTATACCCTTGAAGGAACTAACCAAGAGGGGGAAAGGGATTACAGATACAATGTTCTTACGGATTGGTAATTTAATCATTTCTCAGGACTACATAAAAATCCTACTAACAATGTGATTGCACTCAAACTTACCAAGGCCAGCTTTAGTTGCACAAAAGAGAACAAACTAATTATAAATTAGATAGTACATAAAGGCATCAAAGCAACCAACAATACATTCTTCTGGACAAATATCTTAACCCAGAAATCTCGGACCAGGCCACTTACTCTAGATGTCGTCAATTGATTTTTGTTCTATTAACAACTGTTAAGCTTTAATAATTATATGATGACTTGCATGACTGCCATGACAGGATAAGGGGTTAGCAGCTGATGCGTACAAATTTAAGGAGTTCCAAAAATTTATTTCTTCCCTTGGTAGGCAGTTAAAGCTCTTGCAACACTACAAGAATTCTTAATTAACTCGGACTAACCAGGTACTATTCCTAGAAAGCTCTCAAAATAAAATGATATTGAACACAACATGATTTTATGATTTTATAAACGTCATTACTACTGGAACAATACTCA
>NW_027421557.1:0-50534 GCF_009905375.1 Apium graveolens
CTATTGTAATGAGTACTGAAACACAAACAAATAAACCGTGAAAGTAAAAGAATCCGAGTCAGTGAACTTTACGACCACTGATGACAAGCACATAAACTAAAAATTAACACCGAGTCCCCGACAGCGGCACCAAAAACTTGTTAGGGAGAAAACACGCGCTAATATTCACGCAAGTATACGCGTTCACAAGTAGTATAAGATATAAATCAGATTCGTTTCCACAAAGACTGGCTTAGGTTAAGTTCAATTTATGCACCTATGCAACAATGTATGGTTATCGCTCAATGCTAAGACAAATAACAAATTGGGTTTTTATTAAACTAAGAGATTATAAAAAACATTAACTAAGAGAATTGAGGTTGAATTACTATATATGACAAACATGGGATTCTAACTTCATTAAATACTTCATTCAATAGCCTTATTGTTCTTAACCTTAGCATGTGATGGTGATGAAACTAATCAGATAACACAAAACTGATAAACGCCAACTTTCGTTGCACGAGTACCATTCGACCAGAAATCCACAAAAGGGATAGAAGCTGAATAGGCACCAATTATATTGAGACTCTATATGTCTATAGAATTTGACAACATAACGGTTTAAGCACAAGTTATCCATAATGATTACATAGGGCAAGTAAAACGGTTAGAGGTACCCACTAATCATGCATACAATACATGAACCTATGCTAGCATGGCAAGTTCTAAACCTATATATTCACTGTCGCTTCAATAGAGATTAACACGCTATCTTATATGTTAGCTATGCACATAAGATGAATAAGCACAACCAATACCAGGATATCATACAATCACCATACACCAAGATATCGAAACAATTAACTATTGAAATCCATAAGTAAATCCGCTAGAACTCCATGATAACGATTAGCCCATAATTGAATTCATCGTCACCATGGGTTCCAATGAAAGTATGGTATAAACAAGGTATTAATAAACTGAATAATAATCAAAGTACGAATAAATGAGATCTAGGTTCAACAAGAACGAAAACGAGCATCCAAAGTTACAACTAATTCAAAGAATCACAAGTTGAAAACAAGATCTTCTTTTTCGGAGTTGTTCTGTGCTTCTAGATCTTCTAATTGGTATCCCAATCTTTCCGGATGATGAAAACCCTTTTTTAAGTATTATACGCCCCTAGTGGACCTGGACCCTTAAAATCATCAAATTCTACTCAAAAAGGTTTTTTCAGCGAAATCAGCGACCAGCCGCGCCTTGGACGGCCGCTCAGCTCTCCTGGGCGGGCGCTCAGCTCCTGTCTGGGAAAATTTCTGATGAATCTTGTTTTGACCATAACTTGAGTTCTACTCGTCAGAATTAGGCGATTCAACTGCCCACGCAAAGCTAACGAGATTCTCTACAACTTGACAATGGCCTTGGATTTCAAATCTGATCACTTTTTATCATATTTCCTTTAAAACCTCGTTTCTTCATATAACTGATACCTGAAATGCAATAACACAAAAACACATCAAAATACCAACAACTTGAGTCCAAAACACCAATTTAAGCTTGTAATAAAGCGTTACAAGTGGATATAAAATCTACTTATCATTTACTAGATACACATGGGTGTATTTCTTGCACACAAAAAGAGAAACTGCATCTATCTTGATTGATCATGTCAAATAACTGGATAAATTGGTCAAAGACTATGTGAAAATCATAAGAAGTGATAATGGCACTGAGTTTAAGAATATGATTATGGAAGAGTTCTGCCAAGACCATGGAATAAAGCAGGAATTTTCTGCTCCTGGAACTCCACAGCGAAATGGAGTTGTTAAAAGAAAGAATAGAACTCTTATTAAAGCTGCACGAACTATGCTTGATGAAGCAAAATTACCAACCTACTTTTGGGCTGAAGCTGTGCAGAATGTTTGTTTTACTCAGAATGCAACACTTATCAATAAGCATGGAAAGACACCATATGAGATGGTAAAGAAAAAGAAGCCAAATCTGAAGTGCTTTCATGTATTTGGATGTAAGTGTTTTATTCATAAGACTCATCCTGAACAACTATCCAAATTTGATCTAAAAGCTGATGAAGTAATTTTTGTTGGATATCCACTTTCCACAAAAGCCTTCAGAGTCTACAATTAAAGAACAAGGGTTGTCATGGAATCTATCAATGTCTCTTTTGATGATAAGAAGATTACTGGACTTGAAGATTTCAATGATCATGATCAACTGAGACTTGAGAATGAAGTTTTAAATTCCGATTATGTAAATTCTGATAGTCTAAATCCTGATACTGCAAACTCTGATGGGTTAAACTCTGATATTATTAAAACTGTGGTGACTTACGCCAAAGGAAAATGCACCTGTGCAGGGGAGCATATTGAAGATCCAACCACATCTCAAGAAGCACTCAGAACCTAGAACAGGCTCTTCAAGTTCTGATTCATCAATCTGATGGGCCAAGTTCTGATAATTCTGGAAACTCAAATTCTGAAAGATCCAACTGAGAGAGCATAATTTCAGGGGGAGCATCAGAAATGTTGATTGGAGATAGCATGGATCATGGGGGAGCATCCAGTCTAGAGATCACCTTCCATCTGCAAGGAAGTGGACTAAAGCTCATACACCTGACATGATAATTGGAGATTCTGAAGCAGGGTATTAGAACTAGACAACAACATCAAATGAATGTCTCTATCATTATTTTCTTTCTCAGGCTGAATCAAAGAAAGTGGAAGAAGCTCTTCAGATGCTGATTGGGTGGCAAGTAATGTCAGGAAGAGTTAAATGAATTTGAAAGAAATAAAGTCTCAAACCTAGTGCTAAGACCCAGATAGATAGTTTGTTGGTACAAAATGGGTGTTCGAAATAAAAACTGACGTGATGGCATAATTATAAGGAATAAAGTAAGACTGTTGCAAAAGATATTCACAAAAGGAGGGAATTTATTAGATGAAACATTTGCACCAGTTGGCTAGAATGAAGCCATAAGGTATATTTATGCTTATGTTGCTCATAAAAAGTTTACAGTCTTTCAAATAGATGTAAAAAGTGCTTTTCTTAATGGAGAATTGGAAGAAGAAGTATATGTTGAACAATCTCCAGGGTTTTGTAGATTCAAAATTTCCTATCATGTCTACAGACTTGATAAAACACTTTATGGCCTTAAGCAAGCTCCAAGAGCATGTTATGAGACATTAGCTCAGTTTCTTCTGGAAAGTGGATTTAACAGAGGGGACTATTACAAAACCTTATTCTATCTCAACCATGGAAAGGACTACTTTTGGTGCAGATATATGTTGATGATATCATTTTGGTTCTACAAATGACAGACTTTGTAAAAGGTTTGCCAAGCTAATGCAGTCAAGATATCAAATGAGTATGATGGGAGAACTTAGCTATTTTCTGGGCCTCAAGTCAAGCAGAATGAAGAAGGAATCTTTATTTGTCATCTAAGTACACCAGAAATTTGGAATGCAAGAATGTTCAAGTGCATCCACTCCCATGACCACTGTAACAAAATTGGATAAGGATACTGGTACATCAGTAGATATTACTGATTCACAGAGGTATGTTACGCTCATTACTCTATTTAACTGCAAGTAGACCTGATATCATGTATGCTACCTGTCTTTGTGCAAGATTTCAAGCAGATCCAAGATAACCTCACTTAACAGTGTGAAAGAATTTTCAAGTACCTTAAGGGTACAACTGATTTGGGATTGTGGTATCCTACGGAATCAGACTTCAAGCTAATAGGTTACTCAGATGCAGATTTTGCAGGGTGCAAAATTGACAGGAAAGCACAAGTGGAAGCTGCCAATTTCTTGGAGGCAGATTAGTTTCTTGGTTTAGCAAGAAACAAAAGTCAATTTCCACATCAACTGCAGAGGCAGAGTACATTGCTGCAGGAAGCTGTTATGCACAGATTCTTTGGATGAAGAATTAGTTACTGGATTATGGGTTAGAATTTTCTAAAATCCCTATTTACTGTGATAATCAAAGTGCTATTGCTATGACAGGTTAATCCAGTTCAACACTCAATGATAAAACACATCAGCATTAGGTACCAGTTCATAAGGGAACATGTGATGGAAGTACAGTGGAATTGCATTTTGTTCCAATAGATCAACAACTAGCAGATATCTTCACAAAACCACTATGTGAAGCTACTTTTACAAGATTGGTAAATGAACTTGGAATAATTTCAGGTTCTTTCTCTAAATCTGCTTAGTTATGTTCTGATACATCAGACTTCTAATCAGTATTTACAGATATTACTATCTTTATGTAATCTATGCTTAAATTGAAATTTACCTAAAACCTGTTGTTCTCTGATGTGAATTTCTAAACTCTGATAGTGATATGAATGTTTCTGTGACAATTCAATCCAATGAGGATAACTGTGCTAGATGCTGACCTAGTAGTCTCTAATATCCTAAAGATCCCATGTTTGAATTAATTGTTTATGTGGAAATCTTTTAACACAAGTAAATTCTGATATTGAGCTTGGTTAGGTTTACTTTGTGTATCTTATTACTAAGTCAAAAACTAGAATAGTGCTTCTTATCTGTTAAGTTATGATGTTGGTAATACTTATGGATGAATTTGTCAACTGTTCGACAAGCACTACATTTGCCAGAAGACTGCACTTTCAGTTCATCAGTTGAGGAGCCGACCCTTCAGCAAAATGATGGAAAATCTGGGCTATGAAAAGTCTTTGGAAAAGCTGGGGACAATTGAAGAGATCCCACATTATGAGGGAGTGGAGTTTTTTCTTTGACTTCATTACAAAAGCTTTTGCCAACAGGTGCTCTAACTTTGACGTCAGAGACGGGTTGTTCTTCATCCAAATTGCAAAATAATAATGTACCATAGACGTCAGAGATGGGTTGTTCTTCATTCCACCTCATGTACATTGTTCCACAAAATTAAAAATTATTTTGTAATTTAACTGCTAATACTTTTCACATACACTTGATAGAAAAATATTATCAATATTTATACAACGAATTATACAATAGACATTCAGGTTTCATAAGGACGCACCTTGTACTAAGCCTAAGCTCGAGATCACAACCATTCTCATCTTCACTAACCACACTAATTACCTGAATCTCAATCAATAAAAAAATATAAATTGTAAGTTTTTAATTGTAAGGTCGAATCCTCCTGCTGTAAAACGAACAAGGACAATATGGATACGTTTCAACTTACATCTAAATGGGAATTTTCATCCAAATTATATAATAATAATGTACTATAGAAACGTACATTTCTTTCTGAAAAGTGATGATGAAATCCATGAGCATCTGTCAAAGGTTGTACTATAGTACGAGGTAGTGAACAGAATTAGGGGGAAGACAAGTAAGGAGAGCTTTCCATTCTCATACTCTTCTGCAAAAACAGGGACAAGAATGCTGGTGGTACCCTACTATGCTCCTAGCAAAACAAAAGCATATATATAATCAGATTCAAGAACAGTAAATTGATTTCGTAAAAAAAAGTCATTAATAAGCCAAGCTAGCAATATTGTGTTCAATTGGAATATTTGATTTAGTTTATTAATTTATAATACCAAATTATTGACTATTGTTAAGATATTATGTTGGAATTATTTTTATATTTCTCTAAACTTTACACAAATAAAATATGTAAGTTGAATAAGTCTCAACCAATGGAGACAACTTAGGAAGTATTGAATTATCAGGGAGAAATTGTAGGAAGTAGTTTTTGTGATTGATTTTCTTGTTATTTGTTTTCTTGATTTCTGGCATATGATGTAATCTTGTTTTTCAATATAAGGTTGTAAACACTCGGAGAGGATTGAGAACTGTAATATACAGACTTTATATTCTCCAAAATCAGTTTCATATATATCTTATTCGCTACATTCTGGTATCAGAGCTAAGGAGTTAAGGCCATTTTATGCCTAAAATTCAACCCAAAAACACAAAGATCATAATGGAGATGACCAAAACGAAGGAAAGAGCAGTTGGTATGTACTATCTGATAGTAACACGAAGCAACTATACAGTATGGTCTCTAAAGATGAAGGTGTTCATGAATGCGCAAGGAGTATGGGGTGTGATTGAACAGATTGGCTCCGACACAACCGTGGTGGACAAAACGGTGTAGATGGCCCTAGCAGTAATTTATCAGGGCATGTCGGAGGACATATTATTGACCATTGTTGATAAAGAAATGGCCAAAGAGGTCTGGGACGCGATCAAAACACTGCGTATGAGTGAAGAGCGGGTAAAGAAGGAAAAAGTGTAAAAGTTGAAGGAGAGTTTGAATCTCTGGTCATGAAAGAAACTGACCAGGGGGATGACTTTTATATGAAGCTGATTGCAATTGTGACCAACATAAGGGTTTGTGGAGAAAAGTGGAGAAAGCAACCGACCACTTTTAACCATTACAAAACCCAGAAAACCGACCGTCAATAGACATAACCGACCACCTTCTTCATAAAACCGACCGTCTTCTTTAGAGGGTGGTCGGTTTTTAGGACGGTCGGTTATGACATTTAAGTTAGCCTCTGAAATAAAATCGACCGATGTGCACACTTTGACCACGGTCGGTTATGAGTTCCAGTTAACTTTTCAAAAATAGACATAAGCGACCACCTACGGTCGGTTATGACTCAGTGACGTGGAAACACGTGTGCACACGTGTTGCCACGTGTACACAGTGACCCCATATTTGAATAAAATGCCCAGGCACATAACCGACCAACGTAGTGGACGGTTATGAGGGTTAAACCCGACCAAAAGTCTTAACCGACCAGCCTAAAACTGACCATGCCCTGTGGTCGATTATGACTATTTTAACCGACCGTGTTGCCTGTTAACCGACCGTTTATGAAGGTCGGTTTTGTCCTATTTTCTTGTAGTGTAAAACATGTTTCTAAGATATTTAGACAGTAAAATAAGCATAAGTGTATAGATATATAGTTCCTGTAATTATATGATGAAAGCTGCTCCAAGTTATTCATGTTTAAAGCCTGTCTGATAATTATGTACAACATATTTAGAAGGTAAAGTAAATATATTTTATATTGTTAGGTGTACTTTTATTATAAGAATAAATATGATGGAGTGAATTATGTATACATCAATATTTAGTGTACAACTATATTTGTTTTGCGTCCCTCTCTACACCTTTAACCTAAAGTTGTCTAAGTGCACCAAATTTTAGTGCCAATTATTAAATATTTTATAATTTTTACAAATTATAGAGAATAATATTTAAAGTTTATTTTATATTTGAACTAATTAATGTTTAAAATAAAGCTTTGTGTGATGTAATTGGGCTACTAATTATAGGGTATTAGTCGACATACTATCTACTCCTCCATTTCCATCCCTCCTAGTGACACATAGCTAGGTCATCTCTATTTGTGTATTTGTGTATGTATTCATATTTATGATCATATTTATGGTCATGAAATCAGGTATGAATTGAAATCATTTCAAATGGCCACACACATATTATAATTTTTTATTAAAATCATGTTTTTTTGTGCTACTATGTATACATGTGCATGAATTTTTTATATTTTGAGCCTATAAATATTTTTTTGGTTCCAAAGTTAATGTGTTGTTGATGTAGGTGCCAACATGAACTCTATTTTGGTGCTTAATGGCCCAAATTTTAAAGAGATGTGAAATAAAGTTCTATTTGTTCTAGGATGCATGAATTTAGACTATATTATAAGGAAAGAGCAATATACCTCTCTTATAGATGAAAGTTCTATTACCGTTATATTGAACTTTGAGAATTGGCAACATTCTACTAGCTTAAGTTTAATGATTATAAAACCAAGCATTCATGAAGAATTCTGGGCCGGGGCACTATTTGTGAGGACGCGTATAAAATATCTATAAAAGATTTTCTTGATAAGCTTGAAAAGCATTTTACAAAAAATGAAAAGGATGAGACAAGTAAGTTAATTTTAGCTGATCTTGTTTATACAAGACAAATAAGGTTATGGAGATGATTAACATTACTTCAAAACTTAAAGCACTAAATTTTGACTTGTCTGATGACTTACTTGTGAGTTTGGTACCCATCTCTCATAGTGTGGTCAAATAATTGACCTAATCATTGTTTAAAAAATCAAATCAGCTACCTAGATCTATTTTTAGGTTTATAGTTCAAAGCTAATTTAATTTAACTAAAGATCATGATGATTGAATTTTGTTGGTCAAATTTAAATGTATGTCTTGCACTGAATAAACTAATAAAGAGAAACTAAGAAATACATACATTTGAGATATAAGACACTAGTATTATATACATTGAGGAAAACAGGTAGGGCAGGTTAGCACACCTACTTCTTAAAAGTTATGGTTAGTTTGGATTAGCATAACCATTATTTAATAATAATATAAGAAGGAAGGAATATAGGTACCACTAACATATATAAGGGACAATTTAGTATGCTTAGCTTTATGCTGCAATATTGTTGTGAGCCAGAAAACTTTTGGAATTTAAATTGATAGCAAAACTTAAACGGAATCATTCAAAAAGTCTACAAGTAGATCTATTTCTACTCTTTTTGTTCTAACCTAATTTAACTAAAGATCAAAGTGAAAGTCGAAGCTCCTGATCTATTTCTTGGCAGCTACTTGATCGGAATGCGGCACTTCTGCAATCAGTCCGTGCTTTCTTGTCCATATGTCCTCCTCCCTGTAATATTAAAGATAAAAGTAGGGGTTTAGGGTGCGTGCGTATTGTTTTTTGGTATACTCAGGGTCAGGAGTTAGCAGCTTGCAGCATGTATGTGAAAACCTATGTTTTCTTCAAAAAACTCCAACTTTCTTGTATATTCACATACAATTACTACAGAAAATACAGACCTCGGCTTCTTGGCCTACAAGAAGTTTAGTGGGGAGGGAAGTTTGGACGTCAGAGACGGATTGGCCTTCATTCCACCTGCTGTACATTGTTCCACAAAATTAAAAATTATTTTGTAATTTGAACTGCTCATACTTTTCACATACACTTGATAAAAAAAATATTATCAATGTTTATACAAGGAATTATACAACAATATTCAGGTTTCAGAAGGATGCACCTTGTACTAAGGCTGAGCTCGAGATCACAACCATTCTCATCTTCACTACCCCACACTAATTACCTGAATCTCAATCAATAAAAACTTATTAGAATACATATGTTACATTTGTGTATCTTTATGAGAATCTGTGATACAAACATCTGTAATTGATTAAAATAGGGCATACCTTTCCTCTTTGAGGAAAATAGAATCCGTAAGGATTTGAAAATTCTAGGCTGGTAGTATGCGAGGATGAGGATGATGATGAACCAGGCATTAATTGTAAGGTTAGATCCTCCTGCTGAAAAAAGAACAAGGACAGCATTTCAACTTACATTTAAATGGGAATTTTCATCCAAATTGCAAAATAATAATGTACCATAATAACGTACATTTCTGCCTGGAAATTGATGAAGAAATCCATGAGCATCTGTCAAAGGTTGTACTATAGTAGGAGGTAATGAACAGAATAAGGGGGAAGACAAGTAAGGAGAGCTTTCCATTCTCATAATCTCCTCCAAAAACAGGGACAAGAATGCTGGTGGTACCCTACTATGCTCCTGGCAAAACAACAGCATATATAATCAGATTCAAGAACAGTAAATTTTGATTTCGTAAATAAAATGTCATTAATTACCTGCACTTGGCCGGCCAAAGTGACAGGGTACAGAGGGTTATGATTCACAACACTGGGTACCCTATCACTATTAGTACCAATTTGACTTGTAAATCTTCTCCAAAATTCATTTGGACTTCTCCACTCCCTTATAATTGAGGATGAGCTGCCACTTGCTCCACTGCCTGCTTGAAATTTTGGCTCCCCCACAAAGTCTGTAGCTGCCATGTTTACCTCTTTCTTAGCTGAAACTTATATTTGCTTGAAATTTTGCTTGAAATTTTGGCTCCCCAAGAAATTTTATGTGCTTCAGTTTTATGTGCTTCACTAATAAGCGTCTATATATATATATACAGCGATTTGATTGACAAGGTAGCAATTTTGTACACAATTGGAATATTTGATTTAGTATATTAATTTAATAATACGATATTATTCATTATTGTTAAGATATTGTACTTTTGGATGCTTAAATTTAGAGGATTTGTTTTACCAAGAAAGCAATATTGATTCTTTGTAAAAGAAAATAAAAATATAATTATTTCTAAATTACCAAAATAATGAATAGTTTCTTTTTCAATCTAACTGCTCAAGATTTATTACTATATGAAATTCAATAAAAAATATATGAGATGTATATTATAATCTTAGAGCTTAAACTGTAAAGTCCTCATACATGTTTTGTATTTAGAATTTTAAAATGTAAATAAAGTTCTTTTTCAAAAGTGTTTAAATATTAATATAATCATAAAACAAATTATTAACATATTATTTACTACTTTGTTTGGTTCCAATATTTTAAAATTTATATATATTATAAAATTTATTATCAATATCACTTGTATGGTATTTTTGAAATGTCTCTTTTCCTATTATCTATAGCTTAAAATTCATGCTAAATTATGATGTCACAATATATTAATTTTAATATTTTTACCTATGTTCTAAATAGTTGAAAAAAAAATTAACTTATAGGTTCGAATCCCACCGGAGGAGAATTTATGATTATGCCTCCTGAGTCATCGCTTAAATGTGGTTTACCATGTTCACGGGTTTGCAGGTTATTGTGTGAGTCCGTAGAGTATACTCATTGCGCACCCGAAAGATAGCGCGTGCGGGTTACCTACGATAAAAAAAGAATAACTTACTGTAATTTCTAAAAATCTAAAGGCTAAATTTGGCTAAATTTAATGCATTCTCATAATCGGTCACTCAATTATTTTGTCTTATATATATATATATATTAGTGTATACATCATGATACCAATACTATTTGTAAATAAAATATCAATTTTCAAACTCAAATGCAATGGAGTAATCGAGGCTGATAATTAGAATAATTATAGTAGGTTGGTTAATGTATAGCATTCCATAATGATAATATGTCAGTACGAGTGTCTTGGCCTCCAAAATTCACTTGGAATCGTCACAATCTCTTTTTTGTGGGTGAACTTTTTTGCGAATGAGAGGCCAATTAAGCCATTTAACAATAATCCAAGAAATATATTCTATCGAGAAGTTGATAAACCAAGTCGAGAAGTACAAAACATAAGTATATTGAGAAGTTCATAAATAAACATATGAGGCCATGTCTAAAAACTTTATCATGGAGTCACCATATAGCAAAGGCATAAGGTCATGAACTCAAATAGAATAAACTTCAACAAATCTATGTAGTGAAGTCTAAATAATGATGGCAAAATTGGGAACTCACAAATGCTACATAGAGGAATATCCTCATATATCGTAAAATAAAATCCAAAATATAAATTCAACTGTATCATGAAGTAACTCAGATCCGACCTAACTTTTCCGGTTCTTTCGATAATAATTGCCAATTTTTTTGGCTTGGTCCAATACGAGCCCACCTATCCTTCCTATTAAATAACTACTAAAATTTGTTGTTATCATGCATAATAGAATTGCATATGAATAATATAAACATGAAGTTAAACATGAAGTACACGTTGGCTGAGTTCTCATTTTCGCAATAAGCAACTTTAAAAACCCTTGTAAATTGTCAAATTAAGGTATTGCATCAATATATGGATCATATAATATATTAGGTATTGGATCAAAGAAATTATGGAGGAAATCGGGTTTCCGAAGCCTTTGAAAGATAAGGTTATTCTCTTTACAAAAAACTCAGAGAGGGAAAGAAAAGTCCACGGACCACCTAATTATGGAAATACTTTTCAAGATATAGTTATCGATATAAAGTTCTCTATAAGTTCAAATTTTAGACTTGTCAATAACTCAGAACTGAAACTATTTAATTCAATAAATTATTTCGGTAAAATACTTTTAATATAAAATTCATTCTAATTTTATGTTGAATTTTTTAATATTAATTGGAATAATTTAGTCCAATAGGGATAAACCGGGTATTTGTACAACATATTGATAAGTCACCTTCTACTTCTCGATAAGAGTCAATAAAGTGACCTGAATGCTTTGTGAAATTTGATTCAACACAAGTACCTGAGTGCTTTGTGAAATTTGATTCATTTTCATTGATTCAACACAAGTACTTGCATGCTTTGTGAAATTTATGGATGATTCTTAACTTGCAGGGGAACTAACAGCAAACCCTGTGTTTTACTTGGATGTGTTGAATGAGTTCTGGAACAGTGTTGTAATTTCCTCTCATGAAGATGACAATCAAGTGATGACACTGGTGGTGAACTACAAAATCAAAGGGGTTAGAGTGGAATTCAATATTGTTGATCTCAAAAAGGCAGTGGGAATCCCAATAGAGAAGATGGGTGTAGCCTCTACCTCTAAAGAAATTTCAAAGTTTATGGACTTCATTCATTATGCATACAAGATAGACTTGGCCAGGCTCAATAAGATATATATAAAAAAGGAACGATCATTTGTGTTTGACACAATGATTAGAGTCTTCATATGTAGGAAGACAGGCTTTGATGGCATCTCAAATGTGGTTCAGAAGCTTGTCAACTCTATGGCTTATGACAAGCACATTGATGTGGGAAGCCTCATTCTGAGAGAGCTAAGCACAAGGCTCACACTTCCTTTGGTAAGTAAAGGTAAAGAAATTTGTTTCTCTATATTTATTATGTCTGCTTTAAATTATAAAGTGCATGACATACACTTGACTGAAGGAATAGATATTAATGAAATAGGCATGTGAAAACAAGTGTCCAAAATATTATTTGGATCACTTAACACAAAGAATCAGGTAAAGGTAAGTTTGAATTTCACCAACTTTATGTTGGAAAAATTTAATACTTACCCTTATCCCATGCCTGACATGAGAAGCACTGCAACTTCTAGTTCAGCTATGGGACCTGGTCCTGCGGCAACACAAATGCAGGAACACCCTCAGATGTCTACTACAGATGCATCTATTCCTTCACAACCATTATCTGGAAGTCAAGAAACAGCTTCATCCTCTCAAAATGATAGTTAGTAAAAAGAAGAGAAAAAACACACCTTATTAGTGGTTAATGAGAGTGGTGAGGACCAAACAGAAACTTAGTCACCTTTGGTCACTAAAATAAAGAAGCAAAAGAAAGTTGAGTTCACCAGTCAAAAAGACACCTATGCATCTTCTCAAAAAAATGCAGTTGTAACACATGGGCATAAATAGACTCTAGTGGAACCTTCTTAAAAATATGTCACTATTAAAATAAGTATTATCCCCAATGTATCTTGTAAAGAGTTTGCACCACCTCTTGAGCACTCTCGAGAGAGTGAAAGAAGTCAAATGGTTAGCACACACCTAGAAAGCACATCTATTGAAACTCCCTCATAGTTTTTTGAAAAAAATAAAGTTTTAGAGATGTCTTTATATTGAAAGTGTTATATATTTAATAATTAAAATGTATTGACATGTCAAAGAATTTTTTGTTCACACTTGATTTGCAAATAAAGGCGCAAAAGTGCTTAAAGTCGATCATTGAAAAATGACTCGTGGTTATGGCACTTGAGATATGGTTATCTTGGATTTTATGACCTAAAATTATTGTCGAAGTTAAAGTTGTGAATAGTTTGTAAAAAATGAACAAATCAAAAAATTTATGTGAAGCTTGTTTCAAGGGAAAGCAACATATACAAATTATTCCGGTTAGAAAATATTGGAGAGCCAGGGAACCATTCGAGATATTTCACACATATATTGCTGGTCCATTTGATGTTACATCTCCTGGCATTAAGATGTTAATTCTGCTGCAATTCGAGACTCTTGTGTCATACTAGGGAGTCTGTTTAATGGTAAACATGAAGATGATTATGAAGAGGAGCCGTTACAGTTAGTCATTTGACTCAATCAGAAAGTGGGAGGAGCAGTGCGTATAGCAGCACCACTGCAACTAATTCTGATAGAAGCAGTAGTCAGAGGCCCAAAATATTTGGCTTGGTCAATAAAATATGTGATGAAACTCAAGAAGTGGAGAAAGAAAATGAAGTTTTGTTGTTATCAACCGTGGACGACTCTACACACTATGAAGAAGCAGCAACAACAAAAGTATGGGAATTGGCTCTGAAGACTGAGATAGACTCTATTATGAAAAACAACGCATGGAAATTGGTAGAGCTACCGAAAGGGCAAATGGAAGTGGGTTTACAAACTGAAATATGATTCATATGGTGAAATTGTCAAGTATAAATCAAACCTCGCTGCTAAACTGTATGTTCAGCAACAAGGCGTCAATTTTGATGAGGTCTTCGTGCCTGTAACACATCTCAAAATCGTAAGGCTGTAATTGGCTCTTGCTACAAAAAAAGGGTGGGAAGTACACCACCTGGACATTAAGTCTGCTTTTTTAGAATGGGGAATTGAAGAAATAGTTTATGTGTCGCAGCCTGAAGGGTTTGTCAAGAAAGACATAAAGCACTTGTTGTATAAATTAGTAAAATCACTTTATGCCTTTTGATCAACCCCTCGTTCTTAGTACTCAAGGTTGAGCATGTATTTTAAGGTCTTGGGATTTGGAAAATACCCATATGAACTTGTCGTCTACACCAAACATGAAGGAGAAGAAATAATAATAATTGGAATTTACGTAGACGACTTGTTAATCACATGTACGAGCACATTAGTCATTAACGGGTTTAAAAGGTGGATGAATGCAGAGTATGATATTAGTGACATAAGAAAGCTGGCCTAAATCTGGGTATTGAGGTAAATCATAAGAGTGAGTTTATTGAGCTGAATCAGGTTTCCTATGCTAGAAAATTACTTGAAAGAGCAATAATGATCGAGTGCAACGCAAAAAAGTACCGACTGGAAATCAAGATGCAGCTGAGTAGAGATGAAAAGTCAAACCAGTGAATCTAACTCTATACAAAAGTTTGGTGGGATAATTTAGTACAAGAATTGGCATTGTTAGTAGGTTCACCGAACGTCCCATGGTATTACATCAAAATGCTATTAATGAGAATCCAGTATTTCACGCATGTAGTAAACACTGATCGCGAGGAAATTATACTTGTACATATGAGGACGGAGGCGCGATGTGCAGATGTCTTAACAAAGACAATGTTTAGAATGATCTTTTTTGTAAATTGGTTTTCCTATAATGACTCAATTAATGAAAAGATAGGATATAGCTTACTCTGATTCCAATTGACGCGGCAAGAAAACATAGGAGAAGTAAATGTTAAACCGCGCAACGACTCTTATACGAGAAATTCTTTAAAACCTTCAATCCACAAGTTAAACTTTGAATTTAGAAGGGTTTCTTGAATCCAAAGGAAAGATAAGAGAAAAACTATCACTGTTTTAGTGTCAATAAAAGATTTTGCATACATTACATTATAAGATTATTCACGTAGGGATAGAAAACATTAAAACAAAAGAAAAATAAATCTTAATTAAAATTGAATAATAATTAAAGATTGCATGATCATGCAGTATTTTAGCACATTTTTCTATCATCTAGAATAATTTCTCGTGTAAAATCCCAATTTGACATTATCATGCATCCAACATTGTGATGATGTCATGACACATAATCGTGCAGTACTTAGCTTAATCATGCCCTTGTTATTCTGTGTCTCATTTCACTCTCCTTATGCAACAAAAATCCTCCTATATCAATATGACAATCAACCAAAATAAATTGGATAGAAGCTTTAGAGGGAACTTGGTGGAATGTTAACACGAATGCAACCACTGACCAAACCGTGAAGAGCCCAAACCTCTGACAAAATAATGGCTCTCAAACAAATAATGAAACTACTAGCAATAGATATAACTTTTTCATCTAAAATGGGGACGCCATGAGTTTCCAAAATACTTTATGATTATCCGAGACAATGGTTTAATCAGTATTGCAATTTTTTTGACTTTCAAGGCACATTATAAAATCAAAAAGTTTCCCTCCAATCTTTTCTTTGTATTGAAATTTTCAAAATTTAATAATATTTTTAAAAATAGATGCACCATTTCAGCTATTATATATATTTGTTAGTATTAGTTGTTATAATGATGTAATCATCAGGCACGCCAATCAGGGCATTTTCAAGCTAGTAAAATGACAAACTGCTATCAAATTTCTAAAGTCAAGTGTAGGGTTTTCATCAATTACATGTTAAAAGAATTCTTTGATTTCTCAATAAAATAAGAAAGATAATCCAAGCTAGATATATGGTGTATCAAATAATATCTGGTATTGGCTATATATCCCCACATTTCTCATTGTTGCATATATCATTTCCTCTGGTATAATTCATCTCGTCTTATTTTCTCCACAACACAAAAATATTGTAGTTAGTTAACAAAATCGATAAACATGCTCAAGGGGAGAGATGCAGTGGCGGTTCAAACTCTAAAAGAGCGAGGTTTGAGAATTGCTCAGTTAGAGCAGCTCCCAATTCTGAGGCAAATGGTCCCTATGTACCAGCTGTTGGATGTATGAATCTGATTGAAAAGAATATGAAAATGAACAATGCAAAAGTGTATTTGATTACTAATATGGAAAAACCTTACAATTGATACTTCTGCAATATGAGAATATAATAATTACATATAGACTGTCTAACTGATGAGCTACAAACCAGTACATCTGATCCTAAATTATCTCTCTCTTATTTCATTCCTAAACACACGCAATAACAGCTATGACCAGTTCTGCAATACAACGTTCAATAAGGCAACGTTGATTTATTCAATAATAAAATCAAATCACCCAAATAACTATGTTCAGATTAATAGGCCCAACATGATCCCCCCTTAATCTAAACATTCCCCAGATTCCTGACTCCCAGCAACTTCTGTATTTTCTCGAACTTTGATATTTCCAACGCCTTAGTTAGTATATCAACACGTTGTTCATTTGTTCGAACATGTTTAATAACAATGAGACTTTTCTCAATGCAGTCACGAATACAATGATAGCGCAAGTTAATGTGTTTATTACGTCCATGGAACACCGAATTGCGAGCTAAATCCACAGCAGACCTATTGTCGATGTATAGAGTGACTGAAATAGACTTGATACCCATAATGTGACTCAGAACTCGTTGCAACCAATTTTCCTGGTAGGCAGCGGCCGTTGCTGCCATAAATTCAACCTCACATGAAGAAAGTGCAACACACCGCTGTTTTTGAGAGACCCATGTAATCAAGTTCTCGTCAAAGTAAAATGACATCCCTCCCGTGCTCTTTCGATCATCCATACGACCTGCTAGGTCACTGTCAGAGAAACCAGATAGAATATAATTTCCTTGCCCTTTCATATAAACCAATCCATACTGCAGTGTTCCTTTCAAATATCGACATTTTCTCTTGACAACATTCATATGCATCTGTTTAGGCCTCTCCATATATCTGCAAACAATTCCTACTGAGTAGGCGATGTGAGGCCTCGTATGTACTAAATATCTCAGTCCACTTATGATACTCTTAAAATGCGTTGAGTTCACAGGTTCACCTGTACTATCAGAAATCATAAAATTCTTTGGAACAAAATTCACCCCCGCGATCGGTCCTCAAAACTTGTATGCCATGTTGTGCACCATTCTGAACAAGCATTTTAAATTTCTTAAAACAATTCAAAGCCTCATCTTTAGTTCTAAGCAGGTAAACTCACATCATACGACTGTAATCATCAACTAGGAGTATAAAATAATGCTTTCCTCCCGGAGTGGAAGGAGATATAGGACCACACAAATCCAAATAAATTAATTCTAAAGCAGACTTTGCAGAGAAAAGAGATTGAGTTGGAAATGGCTTACGTGTTTGTTTTGACATAAGACATCCTTCACAGATATCCTTTGGTTGAAATTTACATCAACTACATCGCCTTGAAATTTACATGTCTGAGTCGTTTGTGCCATAACCACGTTTCCTCTTCACTCTTCGTTAACAGACAATAATCCTCTACTTCTTGAATATGAATCTTATAAAGTTGATTTACAGATCTTTGGACTTGTATAAGCATTCTTCCACAGCTGTCATAAACCCACAAATTTTCCCCATTCATGACTACTCGATTTCCTTTTTCCGATAATTGGCCCAGACTTATGATATTGCTTCGAAGTGTGGGTATATAGTAGACTCCATTTAAGACTTTGGTTTCCCCATTCTTGCACATAATCCTGATTGAACCTTTCCCTTCAATTTTCACCAAGGAGTCATCACCAAACTTTACCTCCCCTTTCACTGTTTTGTCAAGTTTTTCGAACTTCTCTCGGTGGCCTGTCATATGATTGATGTCCCCGTTGTCAAGATACCATATATTATCATCTCTCTCCTTAATGGTATTTGTAGTTTTCCCTTCAATAACAACAGTCACATCCTTCTTAACATTATCGCACATAGCCATCAAGAGTGCGGGTTCTTCGTTATTTACCTGAGCCAAGTTTGCCTTTCCTCTTTGTTGTCTATTTTTTCTTGGCTTGCGGCACTCGTTTGCAAAGTGACTGTAGGCAGCACAATTAAAACACTTTGCTTGGCTCCTGTTACGAACCATACGATTGTCTCTCACGTGATAGTCACCCCCACTGCCTTGGGCATCTTTCCCTGATCTCTTCAGCCATTCTTCTCGTGTGAGAAGAAGTTTCCCGTCATTACTTTCCCTCTTAAGCCATTCATCCTCTGTTAACAAGAGTTGTTGTTCGTCACTGTTCTCCGTTTGTCCATTCAAACATTCCTCATGAACCTTGAGTTAGCCAATAATCTCCTCTACGGACATGGTATCCAAATTCCCAAACTTTTCGATTGAAGACGCAATTTGAAGGAATTTAGTTGGGACAGCCCTTAGTAGCATTTTAACGACATACTCCTCATCAATTGTTTCCCCTAACACCCTGATATTTGTAACCAAGCCGTTTAGTCTCATACAGAAATCATCTAACTGCTCCGTAGCTTACATTTTCAGTGACTCGAACTCTGATTTCAGGGTTTGAGCTTTAGCTTTTTTCACCTTATCCGCACTCAGACACAGCATCTTAATTTCCCCCCAAGCCTTCTTGGATGTTTTTTTCTCTGCTATTGTTAACAACATATCATCTGCGATACCTTGGTAAATAATGGCCAATGCTCGCTTGTCCATCTTCTCATCTACTGTAGTTTTCGGATCTCTAGGTTCTATTGCCTCCCAAACCCCATGAGCCTGCATAAAAACTTTCATCTTTATGGCCCAAGGGGTATAATTTGTTTTCGATAGCATTGGATAGCTTAGACCAAATGACCCCTCCTTGTTCTTGTTTGTCTCTATTCGTTGTTAACTTTGGATGCACTTCACAGGTGTTTAATTTGCTCTGATACCAGATCATAGAAAAGAATATGAAAATGAATAATGCAAAAGTGTATTTGACTACTGATATGGAAAAACCTTAAAATTGATACTTCTGCAATATGAGAATATAACTATTACATATAGATTGTCTAACTGATGAGCTACAAACCAGTACATCTGATCCTAATTTATCTCTCTCTTATTTCATTCCTAAACACACGCAATAACAGCTATGACCAGTTCTTCAATATAACGTTCAATAAGGCAACGTTGATTTATTCAATAATAAAATCAAATCACCCAAATAACTATGTTTAGATTAATAGGTCCAACAGAATCTTCCTCTCTTTTGCTTCATTTATTATTATCCAACAAAAGAACCTCTTTTGTTGGATGTAAGAAAAAAAGTTTTTGGTGTTTTTTGAGGGACTATTCTAAAAAAACTCTAAATATTATATTATGAAATTAATATATGAAATCAGATATTCTACTTGTGCACAATATTTATGCCAGTTATAAAATCAAAAAAATCAATACTAATGTTTCACATCAAATTTCTATCCATCATAAAACTCACATCCTCTCATTTTCTAGGAAATAAAATTATCATCTACCAAAGAGGTACTCATGGACGGTAAAAACTTTGTTGGGGAGGCTAATTTTGGAGAAGGAAATGGAGGAAGTGGCTCAATAAGTGGAGAACTCCAAGGCCATGTTTGTTTCATGGGATTATAATCCCGGGATAATAATCCGGGGATAACTAATCCCATCCAAATTAGTCCTATGGATTAAATAATCCTATCCTAAGTTTGTTTGAAAGGATTAAGTGTAGGATTGGAATATAATCCTTTAAAACTTTATCCTATGTTTGTTTTGTGGGATAATACTTCGGAGTGTAATATAGTCTCTTAAATTTTCCAATCCTATGTTTGTTTCATATGGAATAACAATGAGGGGGATTATAATCTTTTAAAAAATGACTTGTAGGAGGGGATAAAATAATGCGTCCTCCCACCAAGCATTAGATGGGATTATAATCATAAGTTAGCTTATTAACAACGGTTTTGGACTGTTATGTTAAAGATCTATGACAACAGTGCAATTTAAGAACTGTTGTCTACCTGAATAAGAGGATGTCACAGAGACAAGTCTTTCGAAAATCTGCTATAATTGTTGTTCTACATGTTGTCTAACAACAGTTATTCGTGAAAAAAAAATTCCGTCGTCTCCTAATTTGGGGCAACGGTTTTTTGGTCGACCGTTGTTTCATAGGTGTTGTGTGATTGCAAATTTCTTGTAGTGCAACTACGAATATATATATTCGACATAAGCTTTCTTAATCAATCACTTAGTAGCGCTATGTCTATGTAAAATGTTATGGAGGTAATTTCAATTGCTTCCATAAAATGTAGTTTTTAAAAGCTCTTACTGAATGATACACTTCACGCTCTTTAACGCTTGAAAATATTGAAAAATATATTTTCAATTATATAGACTGTAAATCTGATTGTTTGGTTGATAAAAAATTTGATTATATGTCTCAATGCAGTACATTCCTTTTTGTAATACCAAGAGCCATAGAAATGAACTGGTCGGATACTGTCCATAGGATCCCTATTATGTCCATTATGTTTGGTGAGATGGATAACCTCCTTGCATAACCCAAGATTTGAATCTTAAACAATAGGGATTCAATTGATAAAATCGGAGCACTATACAAACTTAAAGTTGGATACAATTATTATTTTTAAATTGCATACACTTATACACTTAAAGTACTGTTATGCAAGCTATTCATCTGCAAGTGAAGTTCTCTTAAAATGCTTTGCAACTATGCAAGTGATATTCTAAGCTCTTAGGAGATTTTCATCCAAGCCCATAAAAACGGTGGTACATGAGGGACCTGAACACATAATTCTCAACCAACTAAATTAGTCGAATACCCCAGAGAAAAGTAATTAAATAAATTTTTAAACTTTGACATCGAATTTCATATTTTACCCAAACTTCGGACGATTTATCAGTATTAATTCATTTTAAATTATACCACATAACTATATATTCTTTATTCATTTATGATTGGACAACGGAAATTTGGTCGAATTTAGCAAAATTCCATAAAATTTGTTGGTCAAATTTAATGGCTTTTCTTGCACTAAAACTACTAAAATAAAACTGATAAATAAATTAGTTGATGAATATAGGTAAAGTAGTTAGCGAACCTACTTGTAAAAATTAAATTTGAGTTTGCATTAGCATAACCATAATCTAATACTCCCTCTATCCCAAAATAAGTATCGCTTTGACTTTTGACACGTTTTTTAAGTTACTAAAAAAAGATATTTGCATATATTTTTTTCAAAAAAAAATTTCTTGAATTAAAATTTTACATTTATATTTTTAATGAGAAAAGAAAATTTATAAAAAAATGTATACAAGTACCTTTTTTTAACACCTCAAAATACTGTCAAAAATGAAAACGACACTTATTTTGGGACCGAGGGAGTAATTACACACAAATAGGAATGAATTTAGTTAACCTCCTTGAGTCATCTGAATTGATGAAATATTGACTGCTATATATCACAATAAGCTCTATCTTATATATAAGGGATAAATTAGCATGTTTAGAAATATGCTACATATTGGTATTGATATGAGCTAATGTTTGCAAAAACATGTGAAATCTAGAAATGGTAATTAAAAAAACTAAACTGAATCTTTCAACTAGTCTACCTGAATCATTGCTTAAAAAATTTATACCAGATAAGTAGATCTATTTTTAGATTTATAATTCTAGGCTAATTTAATTTAACTAAAAATCAGGATAATCGAAATTTATTGGTCAAATTTAAATGTTTCTCTTGCACTAAATTAACTAATAAAAGGAAACTAATTAAGAAGTACCTACATTTGAGATATAAGAGAATATTATTATATACATTTGAGGAAAATAGTAGGGCAGTTAGCACACCTACTTGTTAAAAGTTATGGTTAGTTTTGGATTGGCATAACCATTATTTAATAATGATATAAGAAGGAGGGAATTTAGGTACCACTAAGAGATATAAGGGACAATTAATTTAGTATGCTTAGTTATATGCTGCAATATTACCGTGAGCCACAAAACTTTTGAAATTTAAATTGTTAGCAAAACTTAAACCAGATCATTCAAAAACTCTACAAGCAGAGCTATTTCCATGGACGGATATTGTCCATGGAATCCCTATGTGCTTAGTGAGATTGATAACCTCCTTGCATAACCCAAGATTTAAATCTCAAACAGTTCCCCAGAGGGCTTCAATTGTAAAATCTAAAAGTTGTTAAAATCGGAGCACTATACAAACTTGAAGTTGGATACATTATGCTATATGCTTAGCTATATGCTACAATTGTTGGGATTTTAATCTAAATTATATGTTTAAAGTTATTGTTTTATTTATTTGAATAAGTCAAATAAGTAGCAGGAGGGTTAGTAAGTGGATTAGTAGTGGAAGTAGTAGTCAGTTAGGTTTATTACTGGAGAAATAATAGGAAGGAGTTGGTGGTTTAATGCTACAACTTGTTATTTTAGTTCTATTTAAATTATCACCTGTAATCTTTCATTTGATGAGAAGAATATACAAGTTTATTTTCTCGGGTGAATTATATGTTTAAGTTATTGTTTTATTTATTTGAATAAGTCAACATGTTTTATTTATAAGTAGCAGTAGCATTAGTACGTGGATTAGCAGTGGAAGTAGTAGTTAGTTAGGTTTATTAGTGGAGAAATAATCGGAAGGGGTTGCTGGTTTTATGCTACCACTTATTATTTTACTTCTAATTTTCTCGTGAACACCAAGTGTAGAATATAAGAAGAGATTTAATGTATATATATTTATAAGCACGTGTAATAAACACACAATGAACACTTATTTTGAAAGAACTAGGAAGACATTTTGTTATTAAGTCTGTTTCTCCGCCACGGACAACAATATGTCTTCTCGAATTTCCTGATAAATGGCTGCCAATGCCACATTATCCTGCCTTGGATCAATTACACCATTTGGATCGCTATTCTCAATAGCTTCCCAAACGCCTTGTGCCCGCATGAATACCTTCATTTTTAATGACCACGCCGTGTAATTGTTTTTGGCCAACATAGGATAACTGAGTCCGACAACACCTTCCTTCATCTTTGGCACGTCAATGCTTGGTATCCGAGCTAAGTAGTTTATGCCCAAGT
This sequence comes from Apium graveolens, assembly GCF_009905375.1. Classification (NCBI taxonomy): domain Eukaryota; kingdom Viridiplantae; phylum Streptophyta; class Magnoliopsida; order Apiales; family Apiaceae; genus Apium; species Apium graveolens. The sequence continues at coordinate 23,598 of NW_027421557.1, forward strand.
ACATGGCGAGGAAAACAAGCATGGACGTGCCAAAGATGAAGGAAGGTGTTGTCGGATTCAGTTTTCCTATGTTGGCCAAAAACAATTACACGGCGTGGTCATTAAAAATGAAGGTATTCATGCGGGCACAAGGCGTCTGGGAAGCTAAACCGTATACACTTATGTGTCCAGCCAAAGGACCGCTCCCATAACTAACAATAAGTACGTGGGTTTTCATATTCAACAAGAGCATAGCCACCATGCAGGACCATAGGCTCGAATACCAAGTGGTGTCAGATGGGCAAATAGGAGATATGGTGGACTTGATGAATCTTATGGGAATCAAGCTATATATGTTGCAGTTGAATATTGGCTTAGGAGAGCTAAAATCTTTTGGTGGCGAGGTGGCAGATTCATGGGAGATAACTATGATGATTAACCAGCTTTTTTATAGACAGAGGTAGCGTGCCAGACGGGAAAATAAGACATGCCAGCCAGGCAAACAAAAGGCCAGACGGGCTATATTGAAGTGCCAAACGGGCAGAAAAGTTAAAAGCCACACGGGCTAAGTTAAAAGCCATATGGGTTTCTAGTATTTGTTAGGGAAAACTTAGATTAAGGGGGAGATTGTTGGGATTTTAATCTAAATTATATGCTTTATTTATTTGAATAAGTCAAATAAGTAGCAGTAGGATTAGTACGTGTATTAGTAGTGGAAGTTGTAGTCAGTTAGGTTTATTAGCGGAGAAATAATAGGAAGGAGTTGTTGGTTTAATGCTACAACTTGTTATTTTAGTTCTATTTAAACTATTACCTGTAATCTTTTATTTGATGAGGAGAATATACAAGTTTATTTTTTCCGGTGAACACCAAATATACATGTACATATATAAGTTCTAGTTTTATATCTCTACAACAATATCGTTGTGAGCCACAAAACTTTTGGAATTTAAATTGTTAGCAGAACTTAAACGGGATCATTCAAAAATTCCTCAAGATAAAAGTAGGGGTTTAGGGTGCGTGCGTATTGTTTTTTGGTATACCGAGGGTCAGGAGTTAGCAGCTTGCAGCATGTATGTAAAAACCTACGTTTTCTTCAAAAAAATCTAACTTTCTTGTATATTCACATACAATTACTACAGAAAATATAGAGATGTCAGAGACGGATGCACCTTGTACTAAGCCTGAGCTCGAGATCACAACCATTCTCATCTTCACTACCCACACTAATTACCTGAATCTCAATCAATAGAAACTTATTAGAATACATATGTTACATTTTTGTATCTTTATGAGAATCTATGATACAAACATCTGTAATTAATTAAAATAGGGCATACCTTTCCTCTTTGAGGAAAATAGAATTCGTAAGGATTTGAAAATTCTAGGCTGGTAGTATGCGAGGATGAGAATGATAATGAACCAGGCATTAATTGTAAGGTTAGATCCTCCTGCTGTAAAAAGAACAAGGACAGCATAGATACGTTTCAACTTACATCTAAATGGGAATTTTCATCCAAATTGCAAAATAATAATGTACCATAGACGTCAGAGACGGGTTGTTCTTCATTCCACCTCATGTACATTGTTCCACAAAATTAAAAATTATTTTGTAATTTTAAATTCTAATACTTTTCACATACACTTGATAAGAAAAATATTATCAATATTTATACAACGAATTATACAATAGACATTCAGGTTTCATAAGGACGCACCTTGTACTAAGCATAAGCTCGAGATCACAACCATTCTCATCTTCACTAACCACACTAATTACCTGAATCTCAATCAATAAAAAATTATAAATTGTAAGTTTTTAATTGTAAGGTCGAATCCTCCTGCTGTAAAACGAACAAGGACAATATGGATACGTTTCAACTTACATCTAAATGGGAATTTTCATCCAAATTATATAATAATAATGTACTATAGAAACGTACATTTCTGCCTGAAAAGTGATGATGAAATCCATGAGCATCTGTCAAAGGTTGTACTATAGTACGAGGTAGTGAACAGAATTAGGGGGAAGACAAGTAAGGAGAGCTTTCCATTCTCATACTCTTCTGCAAAAACAGGGACAAGAATGCTGGTGGTACCCTACTATGCTCCTAGCAAAACAAAAGCATATATATAATCAGATTCAAGAACAGTAAATTGATTTCGTAAAAAAAAGTCATTAATAAGCCAAGCTAGCAATATTGTGTTCAATTGGAATATTTGATTTAGTTTATTAATTTATAATACCAAATTATTGACTATTGTTAAGATATTATGTTGGAATTATTTTCATATTTCTCTAAACTTTACACAAATAAAATATGTAAGTTGAATAAGTCTCAACCAATGGAGACAACTTAGGAAGTATTGAATTTTCAGGGAGAAATTGTAGGAAGTAGTTTTTGTGATTGATTTTCTTGTTATTTGTTTTCTTGATTTCTGGCATATGATGTAATCTTGTTTTTCAATATAAGGTTGTAAACACTCGGAGAGGATTGAGAACTGTAATATACAGACTTTATATTCTCTAAAATCAGTTTCATATATATCTTATTCGCTACATTCTGGTATCAGAGCTAAGGAGTTAAGGCCATTTTATGCCTAAAATTCAACCCAAAAACACAAAGATCATAATGGAGATGACCAAAACGAAGGAAAGAGCAGTTGGTATGTACTATCTGATAGTAACACGAAGCAACTATACAGTATGGTCTCTAAAGATGAAGGTGTTCATGAATGCGCAAGGAGTATGGGGTGTGATTGAACAGATTGGCTCCGACACAACCGTGGTGGACAAAACGGTGTAGATGGCCCTAGCAGTAATTTATCAGGGCATGTTGGAGGATATATTATTGACCATTGTTGATAAAGAAATGGCCAAAGAGGTCTGGGACGCGATCAAAATACTGCGTATGAGTGAAGAGCGGGTAAAGAAGGAAAAAGTGCAAAAGTTGAAGGAGAGTTTGAATCTCTGGTCATGAAAGAAACTGACCAGGGGGATGACTTTTATATGAAGCTGATTGCAATTGTGACCAACATAAGGGTTCGTGGAGAAAAAGTGGAGAAAGCAACCGACCACTTTTGACCATTACAAAACCCAGAAAACCGACCATCAATAGACATAACCGACCACCTTCTTCATAAAACCGACCGTCTTCTTTAGAGGGTGGCCGGTTTTAGGACGGTCGGTTATGACATTTAAGTTAGCCTCAGAAATAAAATCGACCGATGTGCACACTTTGACCACGGTCGGTTATGAGTTCCAGTTAACTTTTCAAAAATAGACATAAGCGACCACCTACGGTCGGTTATGACTCAGTGACGTGGAAACACGTGTGCACACGTGTTGCCACGTGTACACAGTGACCCCATATTTGAATAAAATGCCCAGGCACATAACCGACCAACGTAGTGGACGATTATGAGGGTTAAACCCGACCAAAAGTCTTAACCGACCAGCCTAAAACTGACCATGCCCTGTGGTCGGTTATGACTATTTTAACCGACCGTGTTGCCTGTTAACCGACCGTTTATGAAGGTCGGTTTTGTCCTATTTTCTTGTAGTGTAAAACATGTTTCTATGATATTTAGACAGTAAAATAAGCATAAGTGTATAGATATATAGTTCCTGTAATTATATGATGATAGCTGCTCCAAGTTATTCATGTTCAAAGCCTGTCTGATAATTATGTACAACATATTTAGAAGGTAAAGTAGATATATTTTATATTGTTAGGTGTACTTTTATTATAAGAATAAATATGATGGAGTGAATTGTGTATACATCAATATTTAGTGTACAACTATATTTGTTTTGCGTCCCTCTCTACACCTTTAACCTAAAGTTGTCTAAGTGCACCAAATTTTAGTGCCAATTATTAAATATTTTATAATTTTTACAAATTATAGAGAATAATATTTAAAGTTTATTTTATATTTGAACTAATTAAATGATTTAAAATAAAGCTTTGTGTGATGTAATTGGGCTACTAATTATAGGGTATTAGTGGACATACTATCTACTCCTCCATTTCCATCCCTCCTAGTGACACATAGCTAGGTCATCTCTATTTGTGTATTTGTGTATGTATTCATATTTATGATCATATTTATGGTCATGAAATCAGGTATGAATTGAAATCATTTCAAATGGCCACACACATATTATAATTTTTTATTAAAATCATGTTTTTTTGTGCTACTATGTATACATGTGCATGAATTTTTTATATTTTGAGCGTATAAATATTTTTTTGGTTCCAAAGTTAATGTGTTGTTGATGTAGGTGCCAACATGAACTCTATTTTGGTGCTTAATGGCCAAATTTTAAAGAGATGTGAAATGAAGTTCTATTTGTTCTAGGATGCATGAATTTAGACTATATTATAAGGAAGGAGCAATATACCTCTCTTATAGATGAAAGTTCTATACCGTTATATTGAACTTTGAGAATTGGCAACATTCTACTAGCTTAAGTTTAATGATTATAAAACCAAGCATGCATGAAGAATTCTGGGCCGGGGCACTATTTCTGAGGACGCGTATAAAATATCTATAAAAGATTTTCTTGATAAGCTTGAAAAGCATTTTACAAAAAATGAAAAGGATGAGACAAGTAAGTTAATTTTAGCTGATCTTGTTTATACAAGACAAATAAGGTTATGGAGATGATTAACATTACTTCAAAACTTAAAGCACTAAATTTTGACTTGTCTGATGACTTACTTGTGAGTTTGGTACCCATCTCTCATAGTGTGGTCAAATAATTGACCTAATCATTGTTTAAAAAATCAAATCAGCTACCTAGATCTATTTTTAGGTTTATAGTTCAAAGCTAATTTAATTTAACTAAAGATCATGATGATTGAATTTTGTTGGTCAAATTTAAATGTATGTCTTGCACTGAATAAACTAATAAAGAGAAACTAAGAAATACATACATTTGAGATATAAGACACTAGTATTATATACATTTGAGGAAAACAGGTAGGGCAGTTAGCACACCTACTTGTTAAAAGTTATGGTTAGTTTTGGATTAACATAACCATTATTTAATAATAATATAAGAAGGAAGTGAGCCAGAAAACTTTTGGAATTTAAATTGTTAGCAAAACTTAAACGGAATCATTCAAAAAGTCTACAAGTAGATCTATTTCTAGTCTTTTTGTTCTAACCTAATTTAACTAAAGATCAAAGTGAAAGTCGAAGCTCCTGATCTATTTCTTGGCAGCTACTTGATCGGAATGCGGCACTTCTGCAATCAGTCCGTGCTTTCTTGTCCATATGTCCTCCTCCCTGTAATATTAAAGATAAAAGTAGGGGTTTAGGGTGCGTGCGTATTGTTTTTTGGTATACTCATGGTCAGGAGTTAGCAGCTTGCAGCATGTATGTGAAAACCTATGTTTTCTTCAAAAAACTCCAACTTTCTTGTATATTCACATACAATTACTACAGAAAATACAGACCTCGGCTTCTTGGCCTACAAGAAGTTTAGTGGGGAGGGAAGTTTGGACGTCAGAGACGGATTGGCCTTCATTCCACCTGCTGTACATTGTTCCACAAAATTAAAAATTATTTTGTAATTTGAACTGCTCATACTTTTCACATACACTTGATAAGAAAAATATTATCAATGTTTATACAAGGAATTATACAACAATATTCAGGTTTCAGAAGGATGCACCTTGTACTAAGGCTGAGCTCGAGATCACAACCATTCTCATCTTCACTACCCACACTAATTACCTGAATCTCAATCAATAAAAACTTATTAGAATACATATGTTACATTTGTGTATCTTTATGAGAATCTGTGATACAAACATCTGTAATTGATTAAAATAGGGCATACCTTTCCCCTTTGAGGAAAATAGAATCCGTAAGGATTTGAAAATTCTAGGCTGGTAGTATGCCAGGATGAGGATGAGGATGAACCAGGCATTAATTGTAAGGTTAGATCCTCCTGCTATAAAAAGAACAAGGACAGCATAGATACGTTTCAACTTACATTTAAATGGGAATTTTCATCCAAATTGCAAAATAATAATGTACCATAGAAACGTACATTTCTCCCTGGAAAGTGATGAAGAAATCCATGAGCATCTGTCAAAGGTTGTACTATAGTAGGAGGTAATGAACAGAATAAGGGGGAAGACAAGTAAGGAGAACTTTCCATTCTCATAATCTCCTGCAAAAACAGGGACAAGAATGCTGGTGGTACCCTACTATGCTCCTGGCAAAACAACAGCATATATAATCAGATTCAAGAATAGTAAATTTTGATTTCGTAAATAAAATGTCATTAATTACCTGCACTTGGCCAGCCAAAGTGACAGGGTACATAGGGTTATGATTCACAACACTGGGTACCCTATCACTATTAGTACCAATTTGACTTGTAAATCTTCTCCAAAATTCATTTGGACTTCTCCACTCCCTTATTATTGAGGATGAGCTGCCACTTGCTCCACTGCCTGCTTGAAATTTTGGCTCCCCCACAGAGTCTGTAGCTGCCATGTTTACCTCTTTCTTAGCTCAAACTTATATTTGCTTGAAATTTTGGCTCCCCAACGAAGTTTGTAGTTGACAAGAAATTTTATGTGCTTCACTAATAAATTAAAACAATTGGAATATTTGATTTAGTATATTAATTTAATAATACGATATTATTCATTATTGTTAAGATATTGTACTTTTGGATGCTTAAATTTAGAGGATTTGTTTTACCAAGAAAACAATATTGATTCTTTGTAAAAGAAAATAAAAATATAATTATTTCTAAATTACCAAAATAATAAATTGTTTCTTTTTCAATCTAACTGCTCAAGATTTATTACTATATGAAATTCAATAAAAAATATATGAGATGTATATTATAATCTTAGAGCTTAAACTGTAAAGTCCTCGTACTTGTTTTGTATTTAGAATTTTAAAATGTAGATAAAGTTCTTTTTCAAAAGTGTTTAAATATTAATATAATCATCAAAAAAATTATTAACATATTATTTACTATTTTGTTTGGTTCCAATATTTTAAAATTTATATATATTGTAAAAGTTATTAACAGTATGGCTTGTATGGTATTTTTGAAATGTCTCTTTTCCTATTATCTATAACTTAAAATTCATGCTAAATTATGATGTCACAATATATTAATTTTAATGTTTTTACCTATGTTCTAAATAGTTGAAGAAAAAATTAACTTATTGCACACTCAGGTGGTTAAAGAAGATAACTATCATGTTGGTCACAGGTTCGAATCTCAAGGGAGGAGAATTTATGATTATGCCTCCTGAGCCATCGCGTAAATGTGGTTTACCTTGTTCACGGGTTTGTAGGTTATTGCGTGAGTCCGTAGAGTATACTCAGTGCGCACCCGAAGGATAGCGGATGCGGATTATCTGCGATAAAAAAAGAATAACTTACTATAATTTCTAAAAATCTAAGGGCTAAATTTGGCTAAATTTAATGCATTCTCATAATCAGTCACTCAATTGTTTTGTCTTATATATATATATATATATATATATATATATATATATTAGTGTATACATCATGATACCAATACTATTTGCAAATAAAATATCAATTTTCAAACTCAAATGCAATGGAGTAATCGAGGCTGATAATTAGAATAATTATAGTAGGTTGGTTAATGTATAGCATTCCATAATGATAATATGTCAGTACAAGTGTCTTGGCCTCCAAAATTCTCTTGGAATCGTCATGCTCTCTTTTTTATGGGTGAACTTTTTTGCGAATGAGAGGCCAATTAAGCCATTTAAAATAAGCCAAGAAATATATTCTATCGAGAAGTTGATAAACCAAGTCGAGAAGTACAAAACATAAGTATATTGAGAAGTTCATATATAAACATATGAGGCCATGTCTAAAAACTCTATCATGGAGTCACCATATAGCAAAGGCATATGGTCATAAACTCAAATAGAATAAACTTCAACAAATCTATGTAGTGAAGTCTAAATAATGATGGCAAAATTGGGAACTCACAAATGCTCATAACATAGAGGAATATCCTCATATATCGTAAAGTAAAATCCAAAATATTAATTCAACTGTATCATGAAGTAACTCAGATCCGACCTAACTTTTCCGGTTCTTTCGATAATAATTGCCAAATTTTTTGGCTTGGTCCGATATGAGCCCACCTATCCTGCCTATTAAATAACTACTAAAATTTGTTGTTATCATGCATAATAGAATTACATATGAATAATATAAACATGAAGTACACGTTGGCTGAGTTCTCATTTTCGCAATAAGCAACTTTGAAAACCCTTGTAAATTGTCAAATTAAGGTATTGCATCAATATGGATCATATAATATATTAGGTAGGTATATATTCATATACATATAAATTATTGGATCAAAGAAATTATGGAGGAAATCGGGTTTCCGAAGCCTTTGAAAGATAAGGTTATTCTCTTTACAAAAAACTCAGAGAGGGAAAGAAAAGTTCACGGACCACCTAATTATGGAAATACTTTTCAAGATATAGTTATCGATATAAAGTTCTCTATAAGTTCATGGATGGATTTAGCGGATACATCCAGATCAAAAAGCATAAGGATGACATTCCAAAGATATCATTCATCACTGACTTTGGTGTTTATTGTTATCTTGTTATGGCATTCGGTCTTAAGAATGCAGGAGCCACCTATCAAAGGTTGGTAAATAAAATTTTAAGGACCTTATTGGTAAGACTATGGAAGTCTATGTTGATGACATGTTAGTCAAGAGTCTAGCAAAGACTGATCATATAACCCATTTGAGGGAAGCTTTTGAGGTTCTGAGGTACCATAAGATGATGTTAAACCCTACAAAATGTACTTTCGGAGTAGGATCTGGAAAATTTTTGGGATTGATGGTCTCCAAGAGGGGGATAGAGGCTAACCCCGACAAAATAAAGGCAATCCTAGACATGGAACCACCAAAAACCGTCAAGGATGTTCAGAAGCTCACAGGAAAGGTTGTTGCGCTAGGATGATTCATCTCCAAGTCAGAAGACAAGTGCCTGTCATTCTTCAAGTTACTAAAGAACATCAAGGACTTTGTATGGAATGAGGAAAACCAGAAGGCATTCGAAGAGTTAAAGAAATATATGGCTCAGGCCCCGTTGTTGGCCAAACCATCTTTGAATGAAGTTTTATTCTTGTACTTGGCTGTTTCAGAGAGCGCCTTGAGCGCGGTGTTGGTTAAGGAGGAGCTGAAAGTCCAAAAAACCCGTATATTATGTCAGCAAAATTCTGCATGGGCTGAATTGAATTATTCAACTATTGAGAAATTTGCTCTAGCCTTGGTAATAGCTTCGAGAAAACTGTGTCCTTACTTTCAGGCTCATCAGATTGAGGTGCTAACAAATCAGCCACTGAGAAATATCATTCACAGTCCCAAGGCAAGTGGGAGATTGATTAAGTGGGCAATAGAGCTGGAAGAGTTTGATCTCAAGTATAAGCCGCGAACGGCAATAAAAGCCCAGGCGCTAGCTGACTTCGTGGTGGAATGTACCATACCCAACCAAGAAGTCGGGGGGCAAGAAGATACCATACCACAAGATAAGGGAGTCGATAATGGGGACAGAGAGAAGGATGATAAGGAGAAAGAGTATTGGGTTCTCTATTTTGATGGAGCATCAAAAACAAACTCCAGTGGAGCAGGATTGGTATTGTAAAGCCCTGATGGGTTCTTAATTCAGTATGCTATGAAGCTAGACTTCCCAACCACAAACAATGAGGCAGAATATGAAGCCCGGATAGATGGCCTTGGCCTAGCTGGGACACTTAGAGTCAAAAACTTAAAGGTCCGTGGATTCTCGAAACTGATCATATCCCAGGTAAAGGGAGAATTTGAGGCAAGGGATGATACGATGGGTAAGTATATCCACCTAGTAAGGGCTGTGATGACCCAATTTAATGAATGCCATGTTGAACACATTCCAAGGGAAGAAAATGCTAAGGCATATGCGTTATCAAAGTTTGCTTCATCTAAGATAGAAGAAAGTTCAGGAAGTGTGTACTTCCGTGTTTGGAAGACACGAAGCATAGATGTTAAGCTTGTGGCTCCCATAGGCCTGGGGACGTCATGGATTGATCCCATCAAGGCTCACATTAAAACCGGTTGGTTTCCAAGCGATGCAACTGAAGCACGGAAGTTAACTGTTCGAGCACTAAGGTACTCTTTGATAGATGGGATTCTGTATAAAAGATCTTTCGTGGTTCCTTACTTGAGGTGTCTCAGGCCCGATGAGGCACGCTTGGCTCTTGAGGAAGTGCATGAGGTATTTGTGGGCAACACTTGGGGGGCAGGGCCTTGGCTCATAAGATAACCCGTTTAGGCTTCTATTGGCCAGAAATGATGGCTGATGCCAAAGAATATGTGAAGAAATGTGACCCTCAAGATGATGACCTCTATCAACTCGCCTATTCCCTTTGCTATGTGGGGGATGGATATTCTAGGGTCTTTCCCCATGGCCACGGCACAAAGAAAGTTCCTGATTGTAGCCATTGATTATTTCACCAAATGGATTGAAGCCAAACCTTTGGCCAAGATCACAACTAAGCAGGTTGCACAATTCATGTGGGAAAATATTATTTGCCGGTATGGAATTCCCCGTATCCTAGTCACCGACAATGGAACGCAGTTTAACAATGAGGAATTTAAGAAGTATTGTGAAGAAAATGAAATTGAGTTATGGTTCACCTCTATGGCTCACCCGCAAGCCAATGGGCAAGCGGAGGTAGCAAATCGAATAATCTTGGACTAAAGAAAAGGATCGAGAAATCAAGAAATAATTGGGTGGATGAGATACTTCCAATATTATGGGCCTATAGGACTACCTGTAGAGTCACTACTGGAGCAACCCCCTTCATGTTGGTATATGGGGCAGAAGCAGTTGTTCCCGTGGAGATATCACATTCTTCTCCAAGGATTCAGGCTTTCAATGTTGAGGAAAATGAGGAAGGACAGAGGTTGGCACTGGACTTAATCGATGAAGTGCGAGATGGGGCACATGCAAAGATAGTAGAGTATCAGAAGAAGGCTTCATTCTACTACAACCTAAGGGTTTAAAGAAAGGTTCTTTAAACAAGGTGACCTAGTCTTGAGGAAGATAGAAGCTTCTGGGGTAGGACAGAAAGGGAAGCTCGCCCCGAATTGGGAAGGGTCGTACAAAGTCAAGAGCGTTCAAGGTAGAGGAACCTACAAGCTGGAGACATGGATGGCTTTGAAGTCCCAAGAACTTGGCATGCACAAAACCTGAAGGTTTACTATGTGTAGGGCAATTGAATATGATTCTCACTTGTCTGGATGACAAGTAGGTTGAAAAGCACCTTGAAGCTTTGCTTGCATAGGATTTTATATTCCAGTAGAATTTACATTGTCAAGTTATTATTGTTAAGGGTCGAACCCATATTATGTAAGGTTTTGAAAAAACCAGACTTCAAATTGAAGAGTTCGAAATTATTTCAACCTATGGATGTTTGAGTTGTGATAGTACTTGTGTGGCCAATTAGTTCAAGTTTAAATGCATATTAAAGTATCGGAAAGATAAAGGAGAAAGATGTGAATAAGGAAAGTAGCATATAAAATAACACCGGAGGGTAATAAGTTTTGATACAAACAAAAGTCCAGACATAAGTTAAGGATAAAATTACAAAATGAAAAACTACTCCTCCATGCGGGAGCCTTCATTCTCTTGCTCCTTATTAGCACCTCCAGCATCCTTCGCAGGAGAAGCGGGAGGAGAAGCAGTGTTAGGATCTAAGATGCGATCATCTGGCTTCATCCTCTCAAAATGATAGTTAGTAAAAAGAAGAGAAAGAAGCACACCTTATTAGTAGTTAATGAGAGTGGTGAGGACCAAACAGAAACTTAGTCACCTTTGGTCACTAAAATAAAGAAGCAAAAGAAAGTTGAGTTCACCAGTCAAAAAGACACCTTTGCATCTTCTCAAAAAGATTGCAGTTGTAACACATAGGCATAAATAGACTCTAGTGGAACCTTCTTAAAAATGTGTCACTATTAAAATAAGTATTATCCCTAATGCATCTTGTAAAGAGTTTGCACCAGCTCTTGAGCACTCTCGAGAGAGTGAAAGAAGTCAAATGGTTAGCACACACCTAGAAAGCACATCTATTGAAACTCCCTCATAGTTTTTTGAAAAAAATAAAGTTTTAGAGATGTCTTTATATTGAAAGTGTTACATATTTAATAATTAAAATATGTTGACATGTCAAAGAAATTTTTTGTTCACACTTGATTACAAATGAAGGTGCAAAAGTTCTTAAGTCGATCATTGAAATATGACTCGTGGTTAGGTACTTGAGATATGGTCATCTTGGATTTTATGACCTGAAATTATTGTCGAAGTTAAAGTTGTGAATGGTTTGTAAAAAATCAACAAACCAAAAAAATTTATGTGAAGCTTATTTCAAGGGAAAGCAACACATACAAATGATTCCGGTTAGAAAATATTGGAGAGCGAGGGAACCATTCGAGATATTTCACACATATATTGCTGGTCCATTTGATGTTACATCTCCTGGCGTTAAGATGTTAATTCTGCTGAAATTCGAGACTCTTGTGTCATACTAGGGAGTCTCTTTAATGGTCAGACGGGCAAATAAGACATGCCATCCGGGCAAACAAAGGTCAGACGGTTAAAGGAATATATTATATCGGTAAAGGAATATATTATACGTCATTACAAGTCGTGTATAAATAATTTCTACACATTACTGGGCACTAACTTATAACTCATGTCATCCTTATCCCTATATAAAGAAAAAAATTAATTTAAAGTGAAAGGAGGGTCGTAATTTTTTGTTATAATTGTTGGAAATAATAAAAAGTAAGAGAAAAAACTCTTTTCTCTGACATTTGTGATACTCCATTGAGTAATAGGTAATATAATTTATAGGATTACAATATAACAGATTCATTAGACTAGTATATTGAACAATTAATTATCTTGGAATGTGTAACTTAGATTCATGTATCAGATTCATCATGCATCATGTATCAGTTACTCCATATTCATGTATAGAATTGAATAAGCTTTCTAGAAGGATCTAACTTATATTCCAACAACCTCCCTTAAGCTAGATTCTTGTAAATGCTTCTAACTTTAATGGCTTTGTAAAAATATCTGATGTTTGTTCTTCACTTCTGCAATACTTAACTTTAATTTCTCCATTCTTGATCAAATCACTGATGAAATGATATTTAATTGGAATATGTTTGCTTTTGCCATGAAAAATAGGATATTTACTAAGGGCAATTGCAGAACTGTTGTCACAATAAATTCCTGGACAATCCTTGAAACTTTGCTTAAGTTCGTGTAATACCCATTTAATCCAAATAGCTTGACAACCAGCAAGAGCCAATGATATATACTCTGCTTCCATTGTTGAAAGAGCCACTACGACTTGTTTCTTTGACATCCATATAGCACCAGATCCAACAAAAAACACATTTTCTGATGTGCTCTTACTGTCATCATGGTCTTTCTGCCCAGTCACTATCGCAAAATCTAACAAGTTTAGGATTGCATACCTTTTGATAATAAATTCATTCTGAGAGTGTTCCTCGATATATCTTAAAATTCTTTTTCCAGCTTCCCAGTGAGATCTCCTGGGACATTCCATAAACCTGCTAAGTAAATTGACCCCATAAGCAATGTCGGGTCTTATAGCAGTAAGATACATTAAGTTTCCACCAAGGCTCCTAAATAATGCGAGATCAATAAGCTCAGAATCATCATTCTTTCTTAATTTCAAACCAACTGCAACTGGCGTACTTACAAATTTGCATTTTCCATTTTGAATTTTTTCAACAATTCTTTAGCATAATTTTGCTGAGAGATAAAAAATCCACCATTGTTTTGTTTAATCTCCATGCCAAGGAAAAAATGTAGCAACCCCAAATCAGTCATCTCAAATTCTCGTTTCAAGTTTCCTTTAAAGTTATCAATATCTTTAGCATTGCTTCATGCAATAATCAAATCATCAACATATAAGCTAATAATAAGAACATTATTATTAGCTCTTTCTTTGACATAAAGAGTGTGTTTAAAAGGACACCTCTAGAAGCCATTCTTCTAGAGATAACCATTGATTCAGCTATACCAAGCTCTCGGAGCTTGTTTTAAACCATAAAGAGATTTCTTTAAGAGACAAACTTTATTTCTTCTCCTTTCTTGATGAAACCTGGTGGATGATCTATGTATACTCCTCTTATAATACACCATTTAAAAATGAAGACTTAACATCCATTTGGTGAACAATCCAATTATTTTGAGCAGCAAGTGCAATCACTAATCGGATAGTTTCAAGGCGCGCAATAGGAGAAAATACTTCTTGATAATCAACGCCGGCCTTCTGTTTGTAACCTTTCACCACAAAATGAGCTTTATGTTTGTTAATATTTCCATCAGCATCATATTTAGTTTTTAAACAACCATTTGACTCCAATTGATTTATTTTCGGGAACTAAATCAACCAATTCCCATGTCTTATTCCATTCAATTGCATCAATTTCTTGTTTCATGGCTTCTCTTCATTTTTTCTTCTTTAGCAGCCCTTTTCGAAAGTGACATGATCATTTTCCATAAATAGAGCGAAGCCTGAAAATTCCTCTTCAAGTATTCTTCTTGCCTCACCATATAATTCAGCCAAGCTTCTGGTTTTGCGAGGTGCTGACTCTAACTTGATGATGTTTGTGATGAGTGCGGTGAAACTCATCTTGGACAGGCTATGTCTCTTCTTTTAATGGCTCCAGTAGATTGTTGTCATATATGACAGTGCTATTTTCTTTTCCACTTTTCCAATCCCATGTTGCTTGTTCATCAAATATTACGTCTCGGCTGATTATTAATCTTTTAGACACTGGATTAAACAGCCTATATGCCTTTGGATTCTCACTATAGCCAACAAAAATGCACTTTTCAGATTTATCGTCAAGCTTTCCCTGTTTCTCTTTCGGTATATAAGAATAACATAGGCTTCCAAAAATGCTGAAATGAGATACACAGGGCTTATGTCCACTCCATGCCTCTTCTGGGGTTTTTTATTGTACTGCTTTAGTAGCAGCACAGTTTAACACATAACATGTTGATGCTGCAGCTTCAGTCCAGAAAAATAGGGTAAACTTTTTGTCTTAAGCATTCTGCGCACTAGTTCCATAATAATTCGATTCTTTCTTTCAGCCACCCCATTTTGTTGGGGGCTAAAACTTACTTTCAGCTGATGTTAATACCATTGTCATTCAAAAAAGCTTCAAATTCCCTACTCAAGTATTCACCACATTGGTCAGAACGTAAGGCCTTCAGTGCTTGACCACTTTGTTTTTCAACAAGAGCTTTGAAATTCTTGAAGACTCCAAAAACTTCAAACTTTTGTTTAAAAAATATATCCATATTTTTCTAGCACAATCATCAATAAATGTGAGAAAATATCTTTACCTCCAAGAGAATTTACTCGCATAAGACCACATAGATCAGAGTGCACCAGCTCTATAGGTAGAGATCCAAGAGAATTTACTCGCATAGGACCACATAAAGCACTTGTTGTATAAATTAGTAAAATCACTTTATGGCTTACGATCGACCCTTGTTCTTAGTACTCAAGGTTGAGCAAGTATTTTAAGATCTTGGGATTTGGAAAATGCCCATATAAACATGCCGTCTACACCAAACATGAAGAAGAAGAAACATTAATAATTAGAATTTACGTAGATGACTTGGTAATTACAGGTACGAGCACATTAATCATTAAAAGGTTTAAAAGATGGATGAATGCAGAGTCTGATATTAGTGACATAAGAAAGCTGGCCTAAATCTGGGTATGAGGTAAATCTAAGAGTGAGTTTATGAGCTTAATCAGGTTTTCTATGCTAGAAAATTACTTCAAAAAGCAAGAATGAACGAGTGCAAACACAAAAAAGTACCCAATGGAAATCAAGATGCACCTGAGTAGAGATAAAAAGTCAAACCAATGAATCTAACTCTATACAAGAGTTTGGTGGGATGATTTAGTACAAGAATTAGCATGTCGGTAGGTTCACCGAACGTCCCATGGTATTACATCAAAATGCTATTAATGAGAATTCAGTATTTCACGCATGAAGTAACACTGATCGCGAGGAAATTGTACTTGTACATATGAGGACGGAGGAGCGATGTGCAGATGTCTTAACAAAGACAATGTTTCGAATGATCTTTTTAATAAATTGGTTTTCCTATAATGAATCAATTAATGAAAAGATAGGATATAGCTTACTCTGATTCCAACTGACGTGGCAAGAAAACATAGGAGAAGTAAGTGTTAAATCACGCAACGACTCTTATACAAGAAATTCTTTAAAACCTTCAATCCACAAGTTAAACTTGAATTCAGAAGGGTTTCTTGAATCCAAAGGAAAGATAAGAGAAAAAACTATCACTGTTTTAGTTTCAATAAAAGATTTTGCATACATTACATTATAAGATTATTCACGTAGGGATAGAAAACATTAAACAAAAGAAAAATAAATCTTAATTAAAATTGAATAATAATTAAAGGTTGCATGATCATGCAGTATTTTAGCATATTTTTCTATCATCTAGAATAATTTCTCGTGTAAAATCCCAATTTGACATTATCATGCATCCAACATTGTGATGATGTGATGACACATAATCGTGCAGTACTTAGCTTAATCATGCCCTTGTTATTCTGTGTCTCATTTCACTCTCCTTATGCAACAAAAATCCTCCTATATCAATATGACAATCAACCAAAATAAATTGGATTGAAGCTTTAGAGGGAACTTGGTGGAATGTTAACACGAATGCAACCACTCACCAAACCGTGAAGAGCCCAAACCTCTGACAAAATAATGGCTCTCAAACAAATCATGAAACTACTGGAAATAGATATAACTTTTTCATCTAAAATGGGGACGCCATGAGTTTCCAAAATACTTTATGATTATCCGAGACAATGGTTTAATCAGTATTGCAATTTTTTTTAGTTTCAAGGCACATTATAAAATCAAAAAGTTTCCCTCCCATCTTTTCTTTGTATTGAAATTTTCAAAATTTAAAAAAAAAATTAAAAATAGATGCACTATTTCAGCTATTATATATATTTGTTAGTATTAGTTGTTATAATGATGTAAGGCGTTTTCAAGCTAGTAAAATGACAAACTGCTATCAAATTTCTAAAGTCAAGTTATGTTGTGAAGTTTTGTGATTGCCTTTTAAGATTTTTAAATTTTTTGTAGTATTTATCATATTATTATTTATTAAGAATAAAAACTCTTATGGTTCAAAGAATATTTTTATAACAAAAAAGAACATTTTTGGACAGTTATGTTTTCATAAGTGAAGAAAATATTTTTAAAATATCTATATGATGAAAGACCAGATCAAAGATCACATATTAAAGTATTGATGCCAAATGACTCACTACAGAATAATATCTACACTACTCATATTTAGTTTAGATTTATATACTAACACTAATATATCTAGATTATCTCCTCAATATACCTTTCTTGATTTGTCATAGGTGTTTTTTTACGGTTTTTAAATGACTGATAAAAATATAGACCAACCATATATTTGTGAATATATAACAAAAATAAAGTACAATATCTAGATTAACTAGAAAATATATTCTTTTGTAAAATTTAATAACTTTTACTAGTGTAGGGTTTTCATCAATTACATGTTAAAAGAATTCTTTGATTTCTCAAAAATAAGAAAGATAATCCAAGCAACATATTGGTGTATCAAATAATATCTAATATTGGCTATATATCCCCACATCTCTCATTGTTGCATATATCATTTCCTCTGGAATAATTCATCTCGTCTTATTTTCTCCACAACACAAAAATATTGTAGTTAGTTAACAAAATGGATAGACATGCTCAAGGGGAGAGATGCAATGACGGTTCAAACTCTAAAAGAGTGAGGTTTGAGAATTGCTCAGTTAGAGCAGCTCCCAATTCGGAGGCAAATGGTCCCTGTTTACCAACTGTTGGATGTATGAATCTGATAGAAAAGAATATGAAAATGAACAATATAAAAGTGTATTTGATTATTGATATGGAAAAACCTTATAATTGATACTTCTGCAATATGAGAATATAACTATTACATATAGACTGTCTAACTGATGAGCTACAAACCAGTACATCTGATCCTAATTTATCTCTCTCTTATTTCATTCCTAAACACACGCAATAACAGCTATGACCAGTTCTGTAATACAACGTTCAATAAGGAAACGTTGATTTATTTAATAATAAAATCAAATCACCCAAATAACTATGTTTAGATTAATAGGCCCAATATGATCCCCCCCTAATCTAAACATTCCCCAGATTCCTGACTCCCAGCAACTTCTGTATTTTCTCGAACTTTGATATTGCCAACGCCTTAGTTAGTATATCAGCACGTTGTTCATTTATACGAACATGTTTAATAACAATGAGACCTTTCTCAACGCAGTCACGAATAAAATGATAGCGCAAGTCAATGTGTTTACTACGTCCATGGAACACCGGATTGTAAGCTAAATCCACAGCAGACCTATTGTCGATGTACAGAGTGACTGGAACATACTTGATACCCATAATGTGACTCAGAACTTATTGCAACCAAATTTCCTGGCAGGGAGCGGCCGTTGCTGCCATAAATTCAGCCTCGCATGAAGAAAGTGCAACACACCGCTGTTTTTGAGAGACCCATGTAATCAAGTTCTCGTCAAGGTAAAATGACATCCCTCCCGTGCTCTTTCGATCATCCACACAACCTGCTATGTCACTGTCAGAGAAACCAGATAGAATATAATTTCCTTGCCCTTTCATATAAATTAATCCATACTGCAGTGTTCCTTTCAAATATTGACATATTCTCTTGACAGCATTCATATGCATCTGTGTAGGCCTCTCCATATATCTGCTAACAATTCCTACTGAGTAGGCGATGTCAGGCCTCGTATGTACTAAATATCTCAGTCCACTTATGATACTCTTAAAATGCGTAGAGTTCACAGGTTCACCTGTACTATCAGCATGAAGTTGTATTTTGTACTCCATGGGATATTTCACAGCTTTATATTTAGCCATACCTGCTTTCTTCAGTACCTTCCGTGCATATGTTGACTGTCTTAGTTCAATGAAATCCTTGTCTTGAGTCACCTCTAAACCCAGATAATAGGACAATTTTCCCATGTTGGACATGTCAAATTCACGACTCATTTCCCCCTTGAATTTGGTAATGTGCGACAAGCTTGTTCCAATGACTAATAAATCATCCACGTAAACACCAACAATTATACAATGATCACCATCTTTTTTTGTAGACTGCGTGCTCATAAGGGCATTTAATAAACCAAGCTTCATCAAACATTGATTGAGACGAGAGTACCATGCTCGAGGAGCTTGACGAAGACCATATAATGCTTTCAGCAATTTGTAAACTTTATGCTCTGAACCTTCTTTGATGTAACCTTTTGGTTGTGTAACGTATACTTCCTCCTGTATGACTCCATTCAAGAAGGCAGATTTAATATCAAGATGATGAATTTCCCAATCATTTTTCGCTGCCAATGCCAGAAGTAATCGAACTGTTTCAAGTCTAGTTACTGGAGCAAAAACTTCTTCATAGTCAATTCCATGGCGTTGAAAATAACCTTTAGCCACGAGGTGGACCTTGTGTTTAGTTATTGCTCCATTCTGATCTGTCTTCAACTTATAGACCCACTTAAGATCTATGGCTTTATGTCCCTTAGGAAGATCCACCAGCTGCCAAGTTTTGTTTTTTTCAATAGAGTCGATCTCACGATCCATTGCAGCTTTCCAGGCACTATTCTCTACTGCTTGTTCAAAATAAATAGGCTCATCAATACCCATTAATAGAAGTTCATTTTCATCCAATTCCACCTCTGTTGTGTGTTCATAGATATCATCCAGTAATCGAAGATGTTGGCGTTGTTCACTACTATCGCTGGACACGCTGGAGGTTTCTGCGTCTTCATTTTCAGAGGAGGAACTCGTGAGTGTTGTGTCTGACGGTTGAGATGTTGAGCTGTGTTCTTCTTGTAACAACTCAGGCTCTAAAAAATCATTTTCCAGTGTAAATTGTGCACCTCTACCCAAATAAGATTCAGATGTAATCCCCCAGTCCCATTCCTTATATTCATCGAAAATAACATCTCTACTAACGTGAATGCTGCCAGTCTTTGGATCATACAATCTAAAAGCCTTTGTCCCTGATTCTCTGCCAAAATGGACCACCAATTTACTCCTATCATCAAGTATTTTAGTGTGTACAGCCGGAATCTTCATATAGGCTATACAACTAAACACCTTAATATAATTCACATTTGGTTTCATTCCGAACCAAGTTTCGTGTGGTGTAATGGTTGACATTGCTCGTGTTGGCAGTTTATTTAGAACATAAATGGCATGAGTAACAACCTCCCCCTAGTATTGAGTTGGTACATGTCTCTCTTTAAGCATACTCCGGGCCATGGCAACTACGGTACGATTGCGGCGCTCTACTACACCATTTGTTATGGTGTGTAGGGTGTCGTGTAATGTCGTAATATACCATGTTCCTCACAGAAATCATTAAATTCTTTGGAACAAAATTCACCCCCGCGATCGGTCCTCAAAACTTGTATGCCATGTTGTGCACCATTCTCAACAAGCATTTTAAATTTCTTAAAAAATTTCAAAGCCTCATCTTTAGTTCTAAGCAGGTAAACCCACATCATACGACTGTAATCGTCAACTAGGAGTATAAAATAATGCTTCCCTCCCGGAGTGGAAGGAGATATAGGACCACACAAATCCAAATGAATTAATTCTAAAGCAGACTTTGCTGAGAAAAGAGATTGAGTTGGAAATGGCTTACGTGTTTGTTTCGACATAAGACATCCTTCACAGATATCCTTTGGTTGAATAATATTTCTCATTCCATGAGCCATCTGATTCCTTGACATCAACTGCATCGCCTTGAAATTTACATGTCCGAATCATTTGTGCCATAACCATATTTCCTCTTCACTCTTCGTTAACAGACAATAATGCTCTGCTTCTTGAATATGAATCTTATAAAGTCGATTTACAGATCTTTGGACTTGTATAAGCAATCTTCCACAGCTGTCATAAACCCACAAATTTTCCCCATTCATGACTACTCGATTTCCTTCTTCCGATAATTGGCCCAGACTTATGATATTGCTTCGAAGTGTGGGTATATAGACTCCATGTAAGACTCTGGTTTCCCCATTCTTGCACATAATCCTGATTGAACCTTTCCCTTCAATTCTCACCAAGGAGTCATCACCAAACTTTACCTCCCCTTTCACTATTTTGTCAAGCTTTTCGAACTTCTCTCGACGGCCTGTCATATGATTGCTGGCCCCGTTGTCAAGATACCATATATTGTCATCTCTCTCCTTAAAGGTATTTGTGGTTTTCACTTCAATAACAACAGTCACATCCTGCTTAACATTATCGCACATAGCCATCAAGAGTGCGGGTTCTTCATCATTTACCTGAGCCAAGTTTGCCTCTCCTCTTTGTTGTCTATTTTTTCTTACCTTGCGGCACTCGTTTGCAAAGTGACTGTAGGCAGCACAATTAAAACACTTTACTTGGCTCCTGTTATGAACCATACGATTGTCTCTCACGTGATAGTCACCCCCACTGCCTTAGGCATCTTTCCCTGATCTCTTCAGCCATTCTTCTCGTGTGAGAAGAAGTTTCCCGTCATTACTTTCCCTCTTAAACCATTCATCCTCTGTCAACAAGAGTTGCTATTCGTCACTGTTCTCCGTTTTTCCATTCAAACGTTCCTAATGAGCCTTAAGTGAGCCAATAATCTCCTCTACGGACATGGTATCCAAATTCCCAAACTATTCGATTGAAGACACAATTTGAAGGAATTTAGTTGGGACAGCCCTTAGTAGCTTTTTAACGACATACTCCTCATCAACTGTTTCCCCTAACGCCCTGATATTTGTAACCAAGCCGTTTAGTCTCATACAGAAATCATCTAACTGCTCCGTCGCTTTCATTTTCAGTGACTCGAACTCTTATTTCAGGATTTGAGCTTTAGCTTTTTTCACCTTATCTGCACCCAGACACAGCGTCTTAATTTCCCCCAAGCCTCCTTGAATGTTTTTTTCTCTGCTATTGTTAACAACATATCTTCTGCGATACCTTGGTAAATAATGGCCAATGCTCGCTTGTCCATCTTCTCATCTGCTGTAGTCTTCGGATCTTTAGGTTATATTGCCTCTCAAAGCCCATGAGCCTGCATAAAAACTTTCATCTTTTTGGCCCAAGGGGTATAATTGTTTTCGATAGCATTGGATAGCTTAGACCAAACGACCCCTCATTGTTCTTGTTTGTCTCCATTCGCTGTTAACTTTGGATGCACTTCACAGGTGTTTAATTTGCTCTGATACCAGATCATAGAAAAGAATATGAAAATAAACAAAGCAAAAGTGTATTTGATTACTGATATGGAAAAACCTTACAATTGATACTTCTGCAATATGAGAATATAACTATTACATATAGATTGTCTAACTGATGAGCTACAAACCAGTACATCTGATCCTAATTTATCTCTCTCTTATTTCATTCCTAAACACACGCAATAACAGCTATGACCAGTTCTGCAATATAACGTTCAATAAGGAAACGTTGATTTATTAATAATAAATCAAATCACCCAAATAACTATGTTTAGATTAATAGGCCCAACAGAATCTTCCTTTTTTGTTTCATTTATTATTATCCAACAAAAGAACCTCTTCTGTTCGATGTAAGAAAAAAAGTGTTTGGTGTTTTTTGAGGGACTGTCCTAAAAAAAACTCTAAATATTATATTATGAAATTAATATATGAAATCAGATATTCTACTTGTGCACAATATTTATGCCAGTTATAAAATCAAAAAAAAATACTAATGCTTCACATCAAATTTCTATGCATCATAAAACTCACATCCTCTCATTTTCTAGGAAATAAAATTATCATCTACCAAAGAGGTACTCATGGACGGTAAAAACTTTGTTGGGGAGGCTAATTTTGGAGAAGAAAATGGAGGAAGTGGCTCAATAAGGAAGTGGAGAACTCCAAATGAATTTTGGAGAAGATTTAAGAGTCAAATTATTCGGAACAACCTCCTCAACCTCCCTGTGTACCAGCCCCTGGATGTATGAAACTTCTTCCTCTCTTTGTTTCAGTTCATATGATTTTTTTGGTAATTATATGTTTATGTCAAATATACATCTGTTTGTTTATGTCATCTATGAAAAGTATATATTATTTGAATATTTTTTAAATTCTAAAAAGAAAGGGAGGTTGAACTTTCTTTTTATAATTACAGGAGAATTCATCTTTCAAATGGATTAAAACTACTTTTAGCGTATGGCTACACTAAGTTCCTCATCTCTTTTGTATGTGGTTTTTGTTACTAACAATAGAGTAGTAGGTGAATACATTATTTCAACCATTTATTCAACTTCTTATGAAGAGGAAGAAATTTGTGCATGTCATAGAAAGAAGAATGTTCTAATTGACTTATCCTGCCAGAAAATATGTGCATGTCATAGAAAGAAGAAAAGCTCGGATTGACTTACTGTACCAGGAAAGTGCAGTTCTTAATTCCACTAAACAAAAAGTAATAACATGTGCATGTCATAGAAAGAAAGCTCCGACTAATTTTTCAGGCAAGGAAAGTACGGCGGCTGCAGGATCAACTTCCTAATGGTGTCCCTGTGTACCAGCTTTTTGCTAATAACAATTCAATAATGTTCTTTTAAATAAATTTCTATATGAAATCAAATATTCCAATTGTATACAATAGTTCTGGCTTATAATAAAAACGACTCTAAATATTATATTATCAAATTAATATATGAAATCAGATATTCTACTTGTGCTCAATATTTATGTCAGTTATAAAATCAAAAGAGTCAATACTAATGCTTCACATCAAATTTCTATCCATCATAAAACTCCCATCCTCTCATTTTCTAGGAAATAAAATTATCATCTACCAAATAGGTACTCATAGACGGTAGAAAATTTGTTGGGGAGGCTAATTTTGGAAAAGGAAATGGAGGAAGTGGCTCAATAAGGAAGTGGAGAACTCTAAATGAATTTTGGAGAAGATGTAAGAGTCAAATTCTTCGTAACAATCTCCTCAACCTCCCTGTGTACCAGCCCCTGGATGTATGATATTCTTCCTCTCTTTTGTTTCACTTTATATGATTGTTTTTGGTAATTATATGTGTGTGTCAAAATATACATCTGTTTGTTTATGTCATCTATGAAAAGTATATATTATTTGAATATTTTTTTAATTTTAAAAAAAAGCGAGGTTGAACTTTCTTGTTATAATTACACGAGAATTAATCTTTCAAATGGATTAAAACTACTTTTAGCGGCTACACTAAGTTCCTCATCTCTTTTGTATTTGGTTTTTGTTACTAACAATTGAGTAGTAGGTGAATACATCATTTGAACCATTTATTCAACTTCTTATGAACAGGAAGAAATATGTGCATGTCATAGAAAGAAGAATGTTCGAATTGACTTATCCTGCCAGAAAATATGTGCATGTCATAGAAAGAAGAAAGCTCCTATTAACTTATCTTATTCTTACCAGGAAAGTGTCGTTCTTATTTCCACTAAACAGAAAATAACAACATGTGCATGTCATAGAAAGAAAGCAGGGACTGATTTTTGAGGCAAGGAAAGTGCGGCTCCAGGATCAACTAGATACGAAGAACCAAATTTGGAACTCAAACATTGCTTATGAACCAATTCTTTGGAATTAAATTAAGATCTAGGTTATCCAAAATAAATAGCTGGATTAATTCTAGTTTGTATTGACTATAACTTTTATTGAGCTGCTTTTCAAGCAATTTCAATTTTATTATTTTTCATTTTCACAAGATTTTTAAGGTCAAGAAATTTATTCTCAATTACAGTATGTGAAAATATATTCTACGAAGTTAAAAAATTAGAGGGAACTGGAAAATAATTAAATTTAAATTTGAAAAAGATACACCTGCTTAACAAAAAATATTGATATACTTCCTCTCATCCATCATAACTTTTTGATATAATATACTTTTAGACACAGAAAACCTGATGTGCTTTAAATTTAAAGGCTAAAATAATTCTTTTTGATTTTGTTTTCTAAATTAAAATATATATTTATATATTTACATTAGTGATAGGATAAAATCCTGATTACATAATTAAATATTACAGTTTGGGCTCAAGGCCCAATAGAAGATTATGACAGTCAGACCAGAAAGGTTAACATGTTGATCAGGCCTGATGGACCAGATCAGGCCTGATGGAACAAAGAAGGCCAAAAACCCTGATTATTTATTAATTTCATAATTAATAAATAAGGGAGAAAAACAGCTATTAAGATAAGTCCTAGTGGGGATATAAATCCTTGTAGATTGGTCTCCAAGGAACCTCATGGGATAAGAATCAGCTTCCTACTCCCTAGACTCCTAGTCTATCCTAATTCAGAGACTTGACCACCAAGTCTCCTATACCAGTCCAATTCAAGGACTCCCACATCTATATAGGGGTCTCACCCCACAAATCAGAACGACGCTTTTTGGTTTGATTCTCTAATTCACAGAGATACGTAGGCATCTCGTAAAGCAGAGTTAAGCTACGAAACACGAGAGCAGCCATTAAAGGCCTTGAGCTCCCGTACCTTAGTAATAAATACAGCAATTATATAGTAGTTTTTTTATCTATAACATTTGGCACCGTCTGTTGGGAAGGCACACAACAACCATGGTGAGAACACGAAGAAACAATCAGAGCTCTAGAAGAAGGACACCATCGGGGACAACCCATGATTTCATCAACCGTGGAGATACCTCCCCACTCAACTTATGCATCTAATCAAGCGGAATCCCAGATAGGGGCAACTCAACCTCAGCCAAGGGACGACTCCCCCGACTATTCAAGGTACGAATCTCAAGTTCAACAAGTACATATACCTGTGAATTCTCGACCCATCGGGTCTGAATATTCAACTATTGTTACTACTAACCCCTTATGGGATGCTACTTTACCCGAGGTTAGAGAAAGTGGCTACCCTGGGCGAAGTACAGCACGAGGGCATCGCCCCCCTATACGAGGTTTGGCTCCTATCCCCAAGGACGGGATTTTCTGGTCCTTACACCGATAGAGACCTCCGAATCTCGTATGATGAAGTGGCCCCAAGAGGAGGGCGTCCTCGCAAAGCCGAATGGCCGATGAAGGCAAGCCCTCAAAACACCAAAGGGCGAATCCCCAAGAAGTGCAGGAAAGGATCAGGGCTCATGAGGCCGAGTCCAAAGGCTGAGGCGTGACTTGGAGCTCACCAGGCCACCAGACCCCAGATACCTCCTAGGGGAGAAATCCTCCTCATGCCAGACCCTGGTGTCCGTACGGAGAAGGGCTGTTGTCCCAAGACTGATCAAAGCAATCTCCTTCCCCTTTGGAGATCCTATGATCCAACTCCGCCCTTCACTGAAGATATAATGAATGCCCTATCTCAAGGAAATTAAGATGCCCACTATCAAAGCCTATGATGGCACGGGAGACCCCGCTAATCATGTTAGAATTCTCTAATGCACTGCTGCTGCAACCCGTGAACGATGCTATAAAGTGTTCGGGTCTTCCCTCAAACCCTGTCGGGTATGGCTCAAAGAGGGTACATCGCTTGCCCCGAAACTCTATTGATCGTTCAGAGAGTTAAGTCAGGCTTTTATTAAGCAGTTTCATCAGTGGGAGAGTCCATGAGAAAGTTCAGCATCTCTTATGAGTATTGTGCAGGGGAGCTAAGGAATCCTTAAGAGATTACCTGAATCGTTTCACAAAGGAGGCTTTAAAATCCCGGACCTT
>NW_027421558.1:0-133230 GCF_009905375.1 Apium graveolens
CAAAATTTGGACATAACAGGTTTGTTTTACATGATACTTGCCATAAGTGGCATCCAACAATACAGCCTTATCAGGCATCCAACAAAAACAGCCCTATCGGGCATCCAACAGAAACAGCTCTATCGGGCATCCAACAAGTTCTAAATATACGAAAGCACCAAACTACATACACCCAATTATAAATTTAAAACACCAAAAGTACATCAAATCTTTCTTCAAATGAACAGAAACACCAAAGAACAAAGCCACTAAGAAGTTGCGCCTTGAGTGCCTTGAGTGACTAGAGTACAATTTTCCTCTTGATCACTGGAAATCGTGGCACATACGTCTTAGAGATTGAATGTCATACATGATTTGCTTCTCCCAATTTTTTCACCATCCAAGCCATGTTCTCCTGTAAGTTCCTGTTGAACTTGGCCTCCAATTTGCTCTCAAGGACGCTTATCTTTTCAGTTAACTCTTGCACTTGTTGTGCAGTTGAGGCCTTAGTTGACGTCGAGACCAACTTAGTACCAGTCCTTCCAAATAGCCAGTTAGGTGCATGGGCCTTTCCATCAGAGGCAACTGCATTTGCTTCAGCCTCCTTTTCCCCCTTTCCATCAACTTCTGAATTTTTGCCTGCAAAAATTGGTTAGTGCAGTAGCTAAATATGCCACTAATATAAATTGCCTCTATACAATAAATATACTTACAAAGTTTCTCCTTCATTGTTATGTATTTGACTTGTATTACCGCCCTTCTTCTCGCTTACGAGTGATTGAATATATTTGAGCATCGCTTGGATGCTCAAGATTGGATAAGCCTTTTTCTGTCAGAAATGTACAGAATTAGTCCTTTAAATGTCTGAAAAACAGGGGTATTTAAATAATCAAATATACTAAGCTGATCAATACAGAGGGAGTAATATTCAGCAATACAGAATTTAGACCAGAAAAAGTCATAAAATTACGACTGTACAATGAAGACATAATCGTTTATCGAAAAAGATATAAAGCTGCAACCATATTGCAAAAACATATTCAAAACCTAAGATACACAGTCACTTAGAGCAAAATATGAAATAGAATTCCTAAAGAAATTTAATTACACAACTTATTCAAATACAAATGCTACAAACAAAAGTGGATGCCTGTTATGGTTTGGTGGTCTGATTGATACAAGAGGCTACTCAGAAAATGCATATAATCTATATCAGGCTTGCTGCCTCTGAGTTAAGTGACTCATCTTTTTCCAAGCTATTATTCTTATGATATCTTTAAATTTTCATACACTTGAGCAAGTTTACTTTCACCATGGTTATGATTTGTTATGCATCAGGAAATAAGGGTTCCACACAAAAGAAGCGTGTTCAGCTCATATTAATATAGGTCTTTGCAGCAATAAATTGTTATGTCAAATTCTGAATGGTTGTTCCATTCTTTTAGAAGTAAGTTAAAAGAGATGCATGCATGAGTAAATATCCTTCAGAGGACAGCATGCGGAAAACCTAATATCAGTAAAAATAGAAAGGAAACAAGATTTTTAAGTGTGGATGCAGGAGAAATTTAACTTGGAAATATGTTTGTATTAACTATTTAGTACTCCTACTATCTTATAGATAAAAAATTTAACTTTAGACTAATCTTTGTTTCCCCTAAACAAACAAAAATCTTTTTAACAACCACACTTGAATAAAACCATCACACTTAAATAAAACACCCATCATGTTATAAATAATATATAAAAATTCTTACATAACACAAGCATAGCTAGAAGGACACGATAAAATATATTACCTATTTACTATAACAAATAACCATAATTTAAATCATTGTGTTAAAAATAAACTTGCAAAATGAAAACAATTACCAATTTTTCAACAACTAGGGCGACTGGTTTACGACCCAACGTGTGCGTCTCAACCAATGACTTACGATGCTCATCATTTTCCCTAGCCAATTTCCGTAAAATTACAACAATTTAAGCAACTATTTAAGTAATTAAGGTTTTTCTATTGACTACATGAACCGCCTCATCCCCCAGTACTTTAACAGCATTTTAAAATCCTCTAATGGGACCCGGTTTGATCTATTATCCAGTCTGTCCTCATCGTGTTGTATTTAGTATAATGAGCTTTTTTTATACGAGCCTTGTGTAGTTTCCAAGCATTACTAAGGGTAGTACAAACCCATGCCTTCCTTCATCCGGGAATAACATACTTGCCATGTAATATATTAGCATAAAAAGAATGACTATAATTTATTAATATAATATAGAAATATGGAAAGTGATTTAATCTATGTTATAGAGCATAGAAATCACCAGAGTATACTCCCACAAATTCTAGTTTCAATTGATCGGGAACAACGTGCCAATTGACATAAGTCAGCGACACATTATCCCTTGCCAATGTCCCCAAGAAATTACTTAGCTCTGCTACATCTCGTCTATATCCGAAATTGCTTGACCATTTGCATTCAAAGAGATGACCACTTTCTCATTAGGGTTCCTTCCATGACCCTAGTCATTTTTTTCGGTCCTCTACATTTCTAGGAGCACGTACTTAATATACCAGGTACAAAAAAATAAGGTATGATCAGTAAAACTGTATTACTAAACATAAAATGACAATTAACCAAAAAGACTAATACATGTTACCTTCTTGGACTTCATCATCTGTATTATGTTCCATTTCGAATTCAACAACATTCTCATTCATCGGAGCTTCATCATTATTCATTTGACGGTCTCGTAATGCAAAGTAAAAATCTTGGTGGATGTCCGTTTAACGGGTTGTGGACAATAAGCCCTTGCAGCTGCCCTCTCAGTTGCAGTGCCAGATTTTCCAGAGGCTGCATTGGCTAATGAACGAGTCCTTGGCCCAACATCAATTTTCTTTTGCTTAACAGATTCAATGTCCAGCCATTTGTGTTTATAATTGATTAACCATACTTGGTATTAAAGTGGATTAAGCCAACAATAACCAAAAAAATAATAATCAAATAACGTATACCTCAGACGAATCATCGCTTTCAACGTCCCCTTTATTTGCCGGAACATATTGTGAGTCATCTTCCTCAATAGCTGTCTCTTTCCCTTTTTTACCTTTTGATTTACTACTCGACTTCACTGCATTTTTAAAAGTAGAAACTATCTGAGGCAACCCGAGTGATTTATAAACTTCAATATTTGCCCTCATTTTATCCAGTTTCAACTTTTCATACTTGCATAATGGTGGAGGTGGTGGCAACTACAAGACATCAGTATATAATTAAATAGATTTTAAATTTAAATAGGTGAAAATAAAAAAAGGTGACTAATCGATCAAAAGCAATGGTAATAACATACCATTTTATCAGCATCCCCTCTACATCGAGCCTTTTTCACTTTTTCCATGTTTCTTTTGAGAAACATGGGGAGCGGTGATGGTGGTGGTAACTGCAAGTGTAGATAAATAAATCTGAAAAATGCATGATTAATCGACTACTTTATTTGGATGGTAACAATTAGAAATTAGATAGTATATGATTATTAGTGAAAGTTACTGCATATCAGAAAATAAAACGCATCATTCGCGATCGTCTGAAAAATGATTGATTAAGCATCTAGCCGAATTAATATTTAAATTTCATTTGGACTTAATCATAAAATAATATACATTTAAATTAGAACATGCATGATTAACAAATGAGGTTGTTTGGACTTAATCAAAAACAATATACATTTAAATTAGAAAATGCATGATTAACATATGAGTTCATTGGACTTAATCAGAAACAATATACATTTAAATTAGAAAATGCATGGTTAACTTCTTTCTCTCAATATATACAAATTGTATGCATATTACTCACTGCTATACACATATAGCACCACCTTAATGAAAAAACAACATCTTTGATCTTTAAAAATAAAAGCTAGCACAAAATTAAAGCAACCCAACTAAAGATTAGCTTCAAGACTCTTGATTATCATATCAAACACTTTAAACAATAATAAAAACACAATCTTTATCAATTAGGGCTAAAATTTGTATTAAACACAATTTGTAACACAAAAGTTGTGTTTGGGTGAAAAAATGGCTAAAATTTGTATTTAACAGTTAATACAAAAAAAGAGGTGTAAATAATACCTTGTCAGCAACATCAATACGAGTATCTTAACTATCCTCTCTGCAACCAGCTTTTTTGAATTTTAAATACTCGGAGAGCGGTGGTGGTGGTGGTAACTAAAAATGTACAAAATAAATCAGGAAAGCATATATATAAATTTAAATTGTTTTTTTTGAAAAGTAATCATTTAAATACCTTTTCAACAATATCCTTATTTCCAGTATCTTCAACATCCCCTGCCCATTGTTCTAAGGCTAACTTCCTTCTCGCAGTTACTTTCTCATTTTCACTGACAAGTACATCTTGTCCACTTTCTTTTGTTCAAATATCCTGCCAACCATCAACCTCGGGCAACTTTTTATCCATTTTCTTTTTTTTGCTGCTGGAGTAGATGTGTGGTAACAAACTTACGCTTCAGCGGTTTCTCAGGGGAAGCTGTAAAAATTATCAATAACGTACTTTAAATATTACATATATAAATACTTTGGATGAAGTTTTCCCTAGGACGAGTGATCAAATGAGGTTGCATTTTAGGAGCTGGCGCAATTTGTTTGTTAACAATGTTGTCGATGTAGAAGTTCACCGATTAACCAGGAGCACAATCTTCCACAAGAGCCATGACTTGCTTATCATTTGACAACAACTGCCAACCACCTTTTCTTCCTCTATTTGCGTAGATTCCTCCAATTTCACTAAAATGGAGGTTATCTTTGACCAATTCCATAAGCATAGAATAAGAAAATGATTCAACGTCTAAGCCTATCATAATGAAATGTTTTCCACCAACATATGATGTCTTCTTAAACTTCCCTTCATGGTGCAACCTCACAATAACTGTCGTGTCATCCATCCTGTTAAGAATAAATCATTAAAGTCAGTCAAGTTTATAAATATGTATCAGAAATTAAAATAAGAAGTGCTGATATTTTTATACAAGAAGTGCTGATATTTTATTTAAATATGTATCAGAAATTAAAACGAGAAGTGCTGATAGTTTTTTACAATCAAAAGAGTTCATAATAAAAATATGTATATTGCACAACAAGAAGTGCTGATATTTTTATACAAGAAGTGCTGATATTTTTATACAAGAAGTGCTGATATTTTTATACAAGAAGTGCTCATATTTTAGTTAAATATGTATCAGAAATTAAAACAAGAAGTGCTGATATTTTTATACAATCAAAAGAGTTCAGAATTAGTAGTTGTGTTTTACTGATTAATATTTCTAATCAGGTATTAACACCAACAATGTGCCATATGTCAAGAAATAAAAACACAATAATTGAACAGGCTAACAACAAAAAATACACATATAGACCAAATCTATAAAAAAACATATAATCTCCTGAAACTAACAGTTAAAATTGAACGTAAATATCATAAATGCACAGAATGTGTAAGAACAATTTTAGGATGATTCAAATATGACATAATAATTAACCACTAAATCTAAAACATCAAACAGTTTCACGATATTTGATCAAATTACAAATACATAGTGGACAATGCATTTTAATCTGGAAAATAAAACATGACTAAAATCGAGCAAAGTAATTCTCTATAAGAAACAAGTTTTGTGATCTAGGGAGAAAGAAATGGAATTTGTATTTGGGGGACATCATCTCTGAAGCAACTCCCGTCGCCAACTTCAAATTCTATTCCAGGATCAATATCGATATCATCTAAAGTAGTGGTTCTGATATCTTCTTCAGTTGCATTCTCATTCTCAGCATCACACACGTCCCTTGGTAACTTTTTAATAACATAATGAACCATTTTTAGAATTGGATCTTGAACATAAAAGACTTGTTGCACTTGCAAAACTTTTTAAAATTTACTTTAGTAAGACCATATCCATCCTTTTCCTCTTGGTACCAACAACATTTAGAAAGGACCACGTTAAAAACCCCCCAATAATGTAGTTCAAAAATTTCCTCGACTGATCCATAGCAGTTAACATTCTAAACTACTGGATTTTCGTCTTTCGAACTAGCAAAACTAGTGGTCTCTAAAGTTACAAAAACACCACTATTTTGTGTGATACACCATGAATCTCTGTACTTGGTATGTAATCTATATCCGTTTACCACGTAGCCGGTAAACCGTCTCGCTGCTCTATTAGGACCCAATGCGAGAACCTCTAAATCTCTAGAAATCGAGTCCTTACTCAGAACCTATTCTTTTAACCATATCCAAAAATCTGAAGTGTGCGTTCTTTCCCTTTTGAAATTTTTTGAAGTTGCCTAACCATCTAATGAAACCCAATGCACCCTAGAAAAATGAAGTTTACACAGTCTAAGAAAGTTAAACAGTGATGACATAAAACTGAATTAAATGAGAAAAGGACTTGAAAGCCTACCTAATCAGACTCTCTATTTCATTATTGCCGGAGTTGAATAGAACATATTGATGAGAAGCCTTCCAATCTGCATATTTCAATTTAATGACTTTTCCATCTTGATTCTTTTTTGTTCCAATATGATACTCCAAACTTGCATTTCTTGTAAAATAAGACATGGTATCTTCTGTTTCTCCTTCACCAGTCAAAAATCTTGAACATAATGTGACACATTCTTCTGCCAAATAACCTTCTGCAATTGAACCTTCCTGTTTACTTCTATTCCGAACATAAGATTTTAACTTTCCAAAGAACCGCTCAATAGGAAACATGGACTTAAGTTGCACTGGTCCTCCATATTCGACTTCCCGGCACAAGTGAACAAGAAGGTGGACCATTATATCAAATAATGATTGTAAAAAAATCATCTCAAATCGACAAAGTATGTCGATAATATCTTTTTACAGCTTCTTGAGGTCATTTAAGTCGATCACGTTGCTCCATAGACCTCTGAAAAATGTGCCCAGTTTGATCAACGGTAATGCAACCTCCGACTTTAATGTTCTTCTCATGGCAAATTGTAACAAATAATGAAGCATGAAATGAGCATCGTGGCTCTTGTACCCAACCACCTTTTTCTCATTTATGCTTACATACCGACTAATATTCGAAGCACAACCGTATGGCAGTTTTTCATTCTTTAATACGGAGCAAAAGATTTCTTTCTCCTTTTTTGGCATGTCAAATATTGCAGGTCTAATTTCATATGACTTTCCATCAGCAGATAAAACAAGATGAAGGGGATTTCTTATATTCTGTTCTTGTAAATCGAAACACGCTTCTAAATGATCCTTTGACTTGCCACTAATATTAAGTAGAGTGCCTAATATTTATCACATACATTTTTTCAATGTGCATGGGATCAAGGTTGTGTCGAAGTGGATTATGTCTCCAATATGATAAATAAAAAAAATTGATTTCTTTTTGAAAGGAGATTCATTTTTCAACTTTTTCATGCCCTTCCCGAAATGGTTTTCATACCCCTGCAACAACTCTTCAATATCAGTTCCTGATAGAACTGGTGAAATCCGTCCTATTTGAATGTCACCATTAAAGTTTTTTTTTTCCAGCCTCCACTTATGTGTAGGCTCAAGAAACTTCCTATGGTTCATGTAGCACATATTTCTGCTGTGTTTTAAATAACATGAAGAAGTCTCGTAATGGCAAACAGGAAAACCTAGTTTTCCCTTCGTACTCCAGCCGGACAACATTGCATATCCGGGAAAATCACTAATGGTCCATATCATGCGTGCACACAACATAAAATTCTGGTCAGTCAAGGAAACAAAAGTTTCAAGGCCGACATCCCATTATTCTTTTAACTCCGTAATCAAAGGTTGCATATACACGTCGATATTATTGCTTGGAGAATCTGGACCCGATATTATTACCATGAAGTTCGTACTAACCTTTGGCTTCATTTGTGAAGTTTCTAAATTTATTTGACATGTACTAGGAAAGGACCACTACAAACAAGATGGTCATTGGTGACCTCTCTTGTATGCCATTTACGATCAATACAGTTTTTCCAAGGGCACTTCATTTTGTTGCCCCTCGCACAAACTGGGAAGACATTATCTAAAAAATCTGTCACCCCTTGTCCGTATTTTGTGCTATATCTTGGTAGTCATATCCAAACGTTACTATCAGAGTCCATTACAAATGTCTAAACTTAGTTTGAACCTACCTTCACCTAGAAAAAATAGAGTAGATGTGACAATGAACTTAAGGTTTTATACTTGACTAATAGAGAGCTGGTGAATAACACAAGGTGTACAAGAAGTAATATGTGTCATGCAGTAGTTAAGAAATAGTTGAAGAAGACATATGGCGGTACAAGTAACAAGAGAGTGATGAAAGTGAATGGAGGTGCAACAGAGGCAATTATGAGACTCCAATTCTCAAGGCAATGTACAGAGAAATGAAGGAATGCATTTATGTCGTGAAAGATGGAGGTGAGACCAAAAGAGTCTACTGGTACATAAAGGAATTTTAGGTTGATGAGCATTATTATGCTAATGGCGAGTATATAATTCTATTATTATCACTGCATTTACTTCAGTAATTTTAGATTACTTGTAAGTCAATGCGGTACAATAAGATAATAGTTATACAGTAACTCAATGTAATGAAATAAATATAATGCTATTTTGGTTATCCAAGAATTTCTAAGCTGACTAGTAATTTTTCCTGTTGCTTCAACTTTCTGATTCTAATCTTCAATGCTAGTGACATTAAATTGAAAACTAATGATGAACACAAGTGCATAGAAATATAAACAAAGCTTATCAGGGGAACTAAAAGTGAAAAGAAAGCTACTGCATCCATTAACATTAAAAATAAAAATACATCAGAAGAACATAAACTTCATAGATTAAAGTACAACAGAAGAACATAAACTTCAAAGTGTTAACATTACAATCTAAAATCATCACTACTGTTGTAAAACTGAATAACATATGATCATGATATTTTTCTTTATTTATACCGTTGTAAAAAGAGAGAAGTGAGTGTAAATTAATACCAGAAGAAGCATAAGGCTAAAATTGTTCCTAAATAAAACATGAAATCAAATGAAAATAGTACATACATCACCAGCAATGCACAGTCCAAAACAGATTAAGTTGATTACTAAAATAGATCCGCAAAATCATATCAAAACAACAACGCACACAAATACGCAAAGTTAGGATTCGAGTATAACCTGATGAGATTCTTCGAAATAATACCAAGCGCTTTAATTGCCGCACTAATCAAGCTACTTCCAGTGATATAAATCCCCCTATCAAGCACACAATACAACATCAGTAACATTCAAAATCAAATCAAACTAAATTACAGTTATACATACATTATTACACAAGCCTAAAACACAGAGAAAAGAAACCCTAAATTATAAGTTTGAAATACAGGAAATTAAAAACCCCAAATCAAAAGCCCTAAAAACTAAACCCTAAATCAAAATACTAAAGCCCCAAATCAAAATACTAAAGCCCCAAATCAAAAGCCCTAAAAATAAACCCTAAATCGAAACACTAAAACCCCAAATCAAAAGCCCTAAAAATAAACCCTAAATCGAAAAAAAGTTCAAAATATCTGCAAAATTACCTACAAAATCGACCAATGCAAAGCCCCCAAAGTATCTGCAAGTTGAAAACGAAGCTCAAATTTAGAAAATGTTGCTCAGATTTAGAAACCGAAGCTCAGATTTAGAAAAAATGTTGAAAAATCCACCAACTAAAAATGAAGGAGAGGAGAGAGTGAATATCAGCCTTCGAAGCTCAGATTTAGAAAACTAAGCTAAGATATTTGGCCGCCCAAAGAGTTTAGAGAGAAAGAGTGAGAAGAAGAGAGTGAGAAATAGTGAGAGGAGAGAAGGAAAGTACACTGTGAGAGTGAGAAGGAAAGAGCGTGAATTATTTTAAGGGGGGAAAATAGCCGCCTAATTTTTTGGCCTGGGAAAGTGTGCAGATCTCTGTCTCAACATCATTTAATTATTTTTCAGTATTTTAATAAATATTTACAATTTTAAATATTATAATAAAATTGTATAACTAGTTTAAAATATATTTCAAATTAAGACGACAATGATAAAATTCATCGGAACAATTATTTGTATAATTGAATTGTCAAACCAGAATTTTAAAAAAATAGAAATCATTCGGGACAAGAATCTACAAGGAACCCGTGTTGATTGTAATTTGACTATTATAAAAACACACGATATAAAATCTATTTTTTTAAAAAAATTACACATCTCTAAAATTAGTAGGTAATATCATCTGTACGGTTGGATCATTGAACAAGAATTTAAAAAAAATAAAATCACCGCTCGGGACCAGACTTGGTTATAGGAACCCGTGTTCATCGTAATTTGACTATTAAAAAAAACACTATAAAATCTAATTTTTTTTAAAACAATTTACATATTTTTAAAATTAGTAGGTATCATCATCCGTACGGTTGAATCGTTGAACAAGAATTTTAAAAAAATAGAATAATCACTCGGGACAATACTAGGTAACAGGAACCAGTGTTGACCGTAATTTGACTATTAAAAAAAACGTGATATAAAATTTAATTTTTTTTAAAAAAATATAAACATCTCTAAAATTAGTAAGTATCATCATCCGTATGGTTGGATCGTTGAACAAAATTTTTTAAAAAATAGAATCATCACTCGGGACAAGACTTGGTTATAGGAACCCGTGTTGACCGTAATTTGACTATTATAGAAACACATGATATAAAATCTAAATTTTTAAAATAAACATTTAGAAATCTCTAAAATTAGTAGGTATCATCATCCATACGGTTGGATCATTGAACAAAAATTTAAAAAAAATAGAATCATCACTTGGGACAAGACTTGGTTATAGGAACCCGTGTTGACCGTAATTTGACTATTATAAAAACACATGATATAATATTTAAATTTTTTAAAAAACATTTAGACATCTCTAAAATTAGTAGGTATCATCATCCATACGGTTAGATTGTTGAACAAGAATTTTAAAAAAATAGATTAATCACTTGGGATAATACCAGGTAACAGGAACCAGTGTTGACCGTAATTTGACTATTAAAAAAGCATGTGATATAAAATTTAATTTTTTTTAAAAAAAAATATAAACATCTCTAAAATTAGTAAGTATCATCATCCGTACGGTTGGATCCTTGAACAAAAATTTTAAAAAAATAGAATCACCACCCGGAACAAGACTACATAATGTGAACCCGTGTGCACCAGGGTTTGATTATTTAAAAAGCACGTGATATAAAATTTATTTATTTTTTTTAAAAAAATTACACATCTCTAAAATTAGTAGGAAACAACATCCGTACGGTTGGATTAATTAAAAATTATTTTAAAAAAATTAGAACATGAATATAACAAATAAATTTTAAGAATAGTACAATAACTAATGCAACACTAAATAACCTACTGCAACACTAGAAAGCAAATGCAACGCCTGAAGTGCCACGTTAGCTGCCACGTCAGCAAGTGGACCCATTTTGTGCCACGTTAGCATGCCACGTCAGCACCCATGGGTCCCCAACATGCCACCTCAGATTTATTTTCCACGTCAGCATTTATTAAATAAAAAAAATATCTAATGCAATGCTATGACCTCTACTGTTGCATGCTGCACAACACTAACAGTTATTAGCAACGGTAGCTTCAATGTAATGCAACGCTTTCACCACTGTGTTGCAATAAACTGAAAGTTTTGTAGATAATGCAACGCTTTTCGTGCAACGCTGGATAAAAACCGTTGCCTATGTGCATTTATGGCGTAGTGGTAGTAGGTTATATCTGGTATATATTCGATGGCGAGCTTTGATTTTAAAAATGGTATCAGAGCTCTACCATCCGGAATTTCAGAGACATTGCTCAGGTTCCGTATGTGTGTGCGCGTAAGAAGAAAAATTCGGCCTAATCCAAAAAGAGGTGGTGTTTGTAACATCCTTTATAGATACAAGTAAAAAACTAATGTGTACCAAATCAATAGCTTTTTCGTACTGACCTAGGTGGGGTGTCGGGTCGGGTATGCATTTAGTTGTCGATTTGGATGTTAGAAAATAAGAATCGGGAGAGGAATTATAATTTTTATAAATGATATGATAGACACATATTAAGTATTAGATCGGGAGATGATATGAGAGTTGTTACACTCATAATTCTTGTCTTTTAGTAGTCTATAGTTGAGCTCACATAGTTGTAAGCACAATAATATACTAGCCTGTACCCGTGCGATGCACCGCGTGATTATAATATAATATTATTATTTATATGATAAATTGTAAAAATAAAAAATATAAAGGATAATTAAATAAAACACAATAACTATGTAGTATTGAAATTAATGATACATATATTTTATATTATATTTTTTATATTATACTTTTGACGGATATTTAAAATATTAAGATTTAGAATATTATTCATAATGATGTAACGATTCTCATATATTTATTTTAAAATTTAATAATACCATCACATGTCAATACTATATTATTAAAATCAAAAGATATTAAAAATGTGATATAGCTACTCTTATTTTTATATGTACACCATAAATTCTTTATTTTAAAACTAAAATTTTAGTATAAAAACCAAAATTCAAATTTCTTTTTTACTTCAAAAACATCAATTTTTTAGTTATCGGCGCTTTTAAATATATGAAATTCTATTTCAACATAAGAAATCGTATTTCATGCTGGCCTATCTAAGACCGTAAGAGAGTGTAAGTTTTTTTGTTTTTTCCAATTTCATGTATTTTTAGTTTAATTTTTAAATATAGTATTTGTGACCATATGATGTGTATTAAGTATTAAGAATTAATTGATTATGAGATTATTTGGTCTCCGACTCGGAGAGAATTATAATTTGAATTCATTTTAAAATAGTCAAAGATATATGTTTTTCTTATTTTTAATATTAATAATGCTTTTGATAGTCTTTTTAACTATTTTTCATAAAGGTACTGCTATACATTAGCCCAGTTAAATATTTGAGAAAATGG
This sequence comes from Apium graveolens, assembly GCF_009905375.1. NCBI lineage: Eukaryota > Viridiplantae > Streptophyta > Magnoliopsida > Apiales > Apiaceae > Apium > Apium graveolens. The sequence goes on from NW_027421558.1 coordinate 13,020, forward strand.
GCCATTATTTTGAAAAAGGTAAGGCAGTCTATTACCATATTTAATGTTGTATACAAAGTACGAAAAAAGACATGCACACGTTCCCCGGGCTACACTACTCGAAATAAAAAAGAGGTATTTTTATCGGGCAATATCATATTGTTCATCAATCATCCTAGAATCGACTTTTGCTCTTAACTGTGTAAGTTATTTATTTATTTATTTGATCAGTTGGGTTGATTGATTTATTTTGTTCTTTTTTTTGAAATTATATAGTTTTCTTTTTATTTATAATTGAATCTAATGCAAGTGATTCAATGTGAGTACCAATATACAGTTGAATTAAATATGTGTATCTTTTAATTTAATGCACTTAATGAGTGTTAGGTCAAATATTTATTTTTATTCTGAGTAAATTTTACTTTATTTTCCACTATAAATTAATACTTTATTACTTATTTTCTTGAACTCTTTGCTTTACATGTATATGCTAGTTTGCTCCCTTATCTTTATACAAGATTGACAAAAAAATAAATTTTGCCCAAGCCCACTAGGTTTAGAATTCTGGGTCCGCCCCGTGCGGCAATCAGAGTCTATTACGCCTAAAATAGCCTATTACGCTTAAAATAAGCATATAACCTGTGTGATGTATGGTTTAATTTTAATACTTATTATCATATTATTATTATAAAAATAATAATTATTATTAGTATTATTATTATTATTATATTTAATTTTTATTATAAAAGGTAATTCTCGAACAAAATAAATAAGTTTTTGAAATGATGATATTAATTTTAATATAAATTATTTTAAATTATTTTTTTCAAATTTATTTCATAATTTATCAAAATATGTTTTTGATATAATTAAATGGCCAATGAAGTAGGTTTTTAATAGCTAGTGTTGTGACAGAGTGTGAGAACTTTGGCAATGTATAACTTGTCTGTATATCATTTTTTAAATTAATTATATATATTTTTAGTCAGCATGATAAACTAAAAGTATTTTTTGCTGAGAAGGAAAGGTATACATTAAGTCAACCTGCTCTGTAGGGTAGAATTTTATTTTTAGTTTTTAATGAAAAATGATAAGCTTTAGGCTATTTTTTTTTGAAAAGTGTTAACCAATCAACCAAACAAAACTATGTTTTTCTTATAATAGTATAATATAGTATAGATAGATTGATATTAGTTTTTTAGACATATTTTTTAATTTTTTTGATTTTTTGATTATATTTTTATATTATAATTTGAATTACTAAAACTAATTTTGAATGTGTTTGATTTCCTACAAAAAGATAAGAAAGAATACAAATGCAATTAGATATTAAGTTGGATAAGAATTCATACAGTTTGTAGTTATATCACATACTTGATTTTTTTAAACTTTATTTTGGAAGGTGTTAATGTACTTTTTACGAAGATGTTAACCAACCAACCAAACGAAATCATGTTTCGCTTATAATGGTATATTATAGATTTTGGGAGACGATTTTATAGCATTTGAAGAATTTTTATTAGTAGAAAAGAAATACAAATTAGACATTCATCGGATTGAAAACACTAATTTTATAAATTTTTTTATCTCATATTTAATATTTAATTTTTATTTGTTTAATAGATTAAGAAGTTTATAATCACACAAAACACAAAAATATTTCTCCACACACTTCTGTTAGATATATAAAAATTGAAATTGGTGTCGATATACTCTAAAGCATAGATCTTGGTTGTGTCCGTCATTGGTTATATTTTAAACCAAAAGTAAAAACTGCAATAGGTATTCTTGAATCATTAGATATATGGTGTCATCATCACCCGGTGTTAATACACATATTATGACAACCGAGGTCAAAGTCTGAACCTTCTTCGAAAATCGTGTCAAATAAGCTGAAGCCTACCGTTCTAAATGCAACCAATTTGTGCAACGACTAGCCGCCACAAGTTCCCAAAATATCATGATTTGTTGGTGCACAATAATAGTAGTACTTTGCCTTCTAATATGAACCGAAATTCCAATTCGAGCCCATAAACATAATTACAAAACCTTAGCCGTGTCTCTTCACTTCAGGCTCATCTAGAGTTTATTACCATTTATACAATCCAAACCGACAACCAAATGCATAGGGACCCAACAACCCACCACTGGTCATCCAAAAAGAGATAGTAATTTGATATTCATTAGTTGTAAACTTGTCCTCCTTAAGACCTCGAACACTTTTATTCTTATATACGTGAGATGTTACAAAATAGAAGGGATCCCCTTATGTACAAAATGTGTAAAAAAGATAATTAAACAGGGGTATACATAGTTTCAATGAAGTTGACAACTGAAATGAGGCCAACATCAACACCCGGTTATCAAATTTTTTCTAGCTTCAGCCAGTTAATTTATGTTATTATTCTCTATATCTTCCACGCCCCGGAAAAAGGTAAATTCCCATTTACTTATATACTAATTAACTTATGGGGAAAATCTTATTTTTAGTTTTAACATTAAATTTACCAGTGACAAATCTACTCATTACCAAGTCCATTGAACCAGATAGATATCTTAATCAGTCTCAAATTCTTATCTCTTAATAATTACTTCAAATATATATGAACGAGAAATGATATATTCATGTTAGACATCTAATAATGTAGAGCTCTTTAGTTGTTAGAAAACAAGGATCTCAAAACTAGGCCGGAGGAAGGGGATGAATGTTATACCCTTATAATTTTAGTGATCACATTGTGAGCAAACTTATAGCTTGTTTTTTATTCTATTAGCAAGCTGATTATAATATATGTGTATGTTATTAACATTGTTTTGCTGAAATTACATTTCATGATAGACTTATTCTATGAGCAAGCTAACAAAGTTTTAACGGGTTAATCAACTAGCTTTCACATACCGCATGGAACTTATTAAGGATAAATATAACTTTTGGATTTCAATGAGACTTAATAGGAATGAGTTGTGTAAGGACTCTGTCATATATTTACATCTTTAAATATATTAGAGCTCTTCAGATATTTAAACTCGTTTGTACAAAATCATTTCCTATTTTATAGTAAGTTGTTAACAACGTTTTTATCCAAACAATGTACTTATGGATTGGTATTAAATTTAAACTAAAGATTTTTGTTCTAATTGTTTTCAAATTTATCTTATCTTAGGTTAAATGTATTTTAGATTATCTTAATTGTTTGAATAATATAAAACTACCGTGAGACTTGGTCAAGGTTGGAAGTATCGTTAATTTATTTAAAAGTTAACTTGATCTATAAATATACTTGGGTATACTTTGTTTTGAGGTTGATCTAGAAAGTATACACTATACCATTTTAGAAAATAAAACTTTGCATTCAGTGAATATCCTTATTTTGAGTTCTAACATATCCACGTAAATCTATATACATAGAGTTCATAGTTTCGATTGTAATTTCTATTTAAACTTGTATTGTTCAAGGTGCAAATATTTATTCCTGAGTAGTTGAGCTTGGATAACAAGGGTCTAGGGAGTTATATTACTAGGGAAGGGTATACATGTTTGGTATAGGGTTTAGATGGCAATTCACTCAAGGGAACAGGTGTTATCAGCAAGCTGCTATCGGGAACAAGGGATAAAGGGGTATATATATATTATTGAATCTTGTAATCATATTATTTCAGCTATTAAAAATATTTTTTCTTACCAAATTGGTAAGGGAAAATGACACAGACCATTATACATAGGGGTCGAACATGGCTAAAACTCTACGTGTTATTTACTTGATGTTATTTATTTTCTTCTTTACTTATCGTGTGTCAACTTGCTGATAACATATATTTGAACTTAACAACAAGCTGTCTGACAATTTTATAATTACCCGGTAACACATAAAAAATGGTATTAGTTAGTGACAAAGTTGTTGTTATCAAATAATAATACCTAACAAATCCTTCTAATAATGTAGTAGGGTAAGTCAGACTTGATCCCGCAGAGACAAATGTACAAATCACTTGTAATTCTTGACTCAATTTAACTAAGAAAGTAACACAAAAAAAATTGAGAGATTGTTTAACTAAAATTTTACCTAAACAAAAAAAGTTGTTTTAATCAAATAACTAAAAATATCCAGAGTTAAGTATCCTAACTAACATGAATAAATGCAATTATGATTTCCCGCCCCACTCAGTCCATAATATTCAAGAGGAAAGACGCGCCCTACAAAATACCAATAACCTCTCTCCAGTATTAATGGCTTCCTAACAATTTGTTCTACCTATTTTCATAGTGAAGTTCATGTCCTTATTGGATAATTCACAACCACCTAAATCCAACTTTCGTTGATAAATAGATAATAGGTTCAAACAATAAACATAATCACATCTGACATGTAATTGTTAATTAAGCACAACTGTATAGCGAGAGCTCGTAATATAACTTAATTGGGGGATTGGGAAAATTATATATCAATTATAACAACGGTTCAACTTAACCCTAGATTACAATTCTACTGGCTCATAACTAGATTAATGAAACACATAAGATAAGAACAAATAATAAATATTAATCAGAATAGAGAAGAAAACCTTCAATCTCTTACAAGCAGAAAAATATAATCTCTTTCTCTTTGTATATGTCTATCTATGTATATATCATAATATATATCCCTATTTATTCATAATAAAAGTATACAAAATATGTTTCCTAAATTGATTTTACTTTTTGAAGGAAAATTCGTAGCTAACTTTTCTTCAGTAATTATGGCCGCTCCAGTTGTGTAAAACTCCAAATTTTTGATATCGGTAAAAGACCATCATGAATAGTAATATTACGGTTTAATAAATAATTTTACGACCACACTATATACAAGTATTTAAATTAAGATTTGGAGTTGATATTACATTTTTACGTTACAAATGAGTGTATGTAAAAGTCGTTTGTATTCACAGAATTCCGATATTTAAAAAAGCCATTTTCTATGAGACATCGAGGGATACGAGAATTATAGTAAGGAATTTACGATAAAAGAATGTATGACGCGAATTTTTTTCGAGAAACAATCGAACTTGCGAAAGGAAATTAAGTATTACGCGTATGTTGCAAGTTGGAAAGTAGTACATCCATGCACACCATGCAACTAGAATATTAGAAGCTATTCAAGCCAATTATAAATATTATGGATTTGAGGATTGGGTTGTTGTTAAATGGATTTAACATAGTTAAACAGGAAACTGTTACTCGTATAGCCGTTATAATATTCGTGCACCTTTATGAATATTTTGAAGCATATTTTCAAAATGTAAAATATATATTATAAACACTAATGGATATGAATGTCAAGGTATTATTTTGTAGTTTGTAACCATATAAATATCAATTTGATACGACTTACGATTTAGGAGAAAAGTCAGTTTATCTAACGTATTTGAGAAAATGAAACTACTATAAGGTACTGACTTTGAGGACATAAAAGAGGCCCTTAAGCATTGTTAAAAATTATAAAACTGGAAGAGTAATTGAATTGAAAAGTAATGAAAAGTAATTGAAACTACTCAGAAAATGCATATAATCTATATCAGGCTTGCTGCCTCTGAGTTAAGTGACTCATCTTTTTCCAAGCTATTATTCTTATGATATCTTTAAATTTTCATACACTTGAGCAAGTTTACTTTTACCATGGTTATGATTTGTTATGCATCAGGAAATAAGGGTTCCACACAAAAGAAGCGTGTTCAGCTCATATTAATATAGGTCTTTGCAGCAATAAATTGTTATGTCAAATTCTGAATGCTTGTTCCATTCTTTTAGAAGTAAGTTAAAAGAGATGCATGCATGAGTAAATATCCTTCAGAGGACAGCATGCGGAAAACCTAATATCAGTAAAAATAGAAAGGAAACAAGATTTTTAAGTGTGGATGTAGGAGAGATTTAACTTGGAAATATGTTTGTATTAACTATTTAGTACTCCTACTATCATATAGATAAAAAACTTAACTTTAGACTAATCTTTGTTTCCCCTAAACAAACAAAAATCTTTTTAACAACCACACTTGAATAAAACCATCACACTTAAATAAAACACCCATCATGTTATAAATAATATATAAAAATTCTTACATAACACAAGCATAGCTAGAAGGACACGATAAAATATATTACCTATTTACTATAACAAACAACCATAATGTAAATCATTGTGTTAAAAATAAACTTGCAAAATGAAAAACAATTACCAATTTTTAACAACTAGGGCGACTGGTTTACGACCCAACGTGTGCGTCTCAACCAATGACTTACGATGCTCAGCATTTTCCCTAGCCAATTTCCGTAAAATTACAACAATTTAAGCAACTATTTAAGTAATTAAGGTTTTTCTATTGACTACATGAACCACCTCATCCGCCAGTACTTTAACAGCATTTTAGAATCCTCTAATGGGACCCGGTTTGATCTATTATCCAGTCTGTCCTCATCGGTGTTGTATTTAGTATAATGAGCTTTTTTATACGAGCCTTGTGTAGTTTCCAAGCATTACTAAGGGTAGTACAAACCCATTGCCTTCCTTCATCGGGAATAACATACTTGCCCTGTAATATATTAGCATAAAAAGAATGACTATAATTTATTAATATAATATAGAAATATGGAAAGTGATTTAATCTATGTTATAGAGCATAGAAATCACCAGAGTATACTCCCACAAATTCTGTTTTAATTAATCGGGAACAACATGCCAATTGACATAAGTCAGCGACACATTATCCCTTGTCAATGTCCCTAAGAAATTACTTAGCTCTGCTACATCTCCTTCTATATCCGAAATTGCTTGACCCTTTGCATTCAAAGAGATGACCACTTTCTTATTAGGGTTCCTTCCATGAACCCTAGTCATTTTTTTCGGTCCTCTACATTTTCTAGGAGCACGTACTTAATATACCAGGTACAAAAAAAATAAGGTACGATCAGTAAAACTGTATTACTAAACATAAAATGACAATTAACCAAAAAGACTAATACATGTTACCTTCTTGGACTTCCTCATCTGTATTCTGTTCCATTTCGAATTCAACAACATTCTCATTCATCGGAGCTTCATCATTATTCATTTGACGGTCTCGTAATGCAAAGTAAAAATCTTGGTGGATGTCGGTTTAACGGGTTGTGGACAATAAGCCCTTGTAGCTGCCCTCTCAGTTGCAGTGCCAGATTTTCCAGAGGCTGCATTGGCTCATGAACGAGTCCTTGGCCCAGCATCAATTTTCTTTTGCTTAACAGATTCAATGTCCAGCCATTTGTGTTTATAATTAATTAACCATACTTGGTATTAAAGTGGATTAAGCCAACAATAACCAAAAAAATAATAATCAAATAACGTATACCTCAGACGAATCATCGCTTTCAACGTCCCCTTTATTTGCCGGAACATATTGTGAGTCATCTTCCTCAATAGCTGTCTCTTTACCTTTTTTACCTTTTGATTTACTACTCGACTCCACTGCATTTTTAAAAGTAGAAACTATCTGAGGCAACCCGAGTGATTTATAAACTTCAATATTTGCCCTCATTTTATCCAGTTTCAACTTTTCATACTTGCATAATGGTGGAGGTGGTGGCAACTACAAGACATCAGTATATAATTAAATAGATTTTAAATTTAAATAGGTGAAAATAAAAAAAGGTGACTAATCGATCAAAAGCAATGGTAATAACATACCATTTTATCAGCATCCCCTCTACATCGAGCCTTTTTCACTTTTTCCATGTTTCTTTTGAGAAACATGGGGAGCGGTGATGGTGGTGGTAACTGCAAGTGTAGATAAATAAATCAGAAAAATGCATGATTAATCGACTACTTTATTTGGATGGTAACAATTAGAAATTAGATAGTATATGATTATTAGTGAAAGTTACTGCATATCAGAAAATAAAACGCATCATTCGCGATCGTCTGAAAAATGATTGATTAAGCATCTAGCCGAATTAATATTTAAATTTCATTTGGACTTAATCAGAAACAATATACATTTAAATTAGAACATGCATGATTAACAAATGAGGTTGTTTGGACTTAATCAAAAACAATATACATTTAAATTAGAAAATGCATGATTAACAGATGAGTTCATTGGACTTAATCAAAAACAATATACATTTAAATTAGAAAATGCATGGTTAACTTCTTTCTCTCAATATATACAAATTGTATGCATATTACTCACTGCTATACACATATAGCACCACCTTAATGAAAAAACAGCATCTTTGATCTTTAAAAATAAAAGCTAGCACAAAATTAAAGCAACCCAACTAAAGATTAGCTTCAAGACTCTTGATTATCATATCAAACACTTTAAACAATAATAAAAACACAATCTTTATCAATTAGGGCTAAAATTTGTATTAAACACAATTTGTAACACAAAAGCTGTGTTTGGGTGAAAAAATGGCTAAAATTTTTATTTAACAGTTAATACAAAAAAAGAGGTGTAAATAATACCTTGTCAGCAACATCAATACGAGTATCTTAACTATCCTCTCTGCAACCAGCTTTTTTGAATTTTAAATACTCGGAGAGCGGTGGTGGTGGTGGTAACTAAAAATGTACAAAATAAATCAGGAAAGCATATATATAAATTTAAATTGTTTTTTTTGAAAAGTAATCATTTAAATACCTTTTCAACAATATCCTTATTTCCAGTATCTTCAACATCCCCTGCCCATTGTTCTAAGGCTAACTTCCTTCTCGCAGTTACATTCTCATTTTCACTGACAAGTACATCTTGTCCACTTTCTTTTGTTCAAATATCTTGCCGACCATCAACCTCGGGCAACTTTTTATCCATTTTCTTTTTTTGCTGCTGGAGTTGATGTGTGGTAACAAACTTACGCTTCAGCGGTTTCTCAGGGGAAGCTGTAAAAATTATCAATAACGTACTTTAAACATTACATATATAAATACTTTGGATGAAGTTTTCCCTAGGACGAGTGATCAAATGAGGTTGCATTTCAGTAGCTGGCGCAATTTGTTTGTTAACAATGTTGTCGATGTAGAAGTTCACCGATTAACCAGGAGCACAATCTTCCACGAGAGCCGTGACTTGCTTATCATTTGACAACAACTGCCAACCATCTTTTCTTCCTCTATTTGCGTAGATTCCTCCAATTTCAGTAAAATGGAGGTTATCTTTGACCAATTCCATAAGCATAGAATAAGAAAATGATTCAACGTCTAAGCCTATCACAATGAAATGTTTTCCACCAACATATGATGTCTTCTTAAACTTCCCTTCATGGTGCAACCTCACATTAACTGCTGTGTCATCCATCCTGTTAAGAATAAATCATTAAAGTCAGTCAAGTTTATAAATATGTATCAGAAATTAAAATAAGAAGTGCTGATATTTTTATACAAGAAGTGCTGATATTTTATTTAAATATGTATCAGAAATTAAAATGAGAAGTGCTGATAGTTTTTTACAATCAAAAGAGTTCATAATAAAAATATGTATATTGCACAACAAGAAGTGCTGATATTTTTATACAAGAAGTGCTGATATTTTTATACAAGAAGTGCTGATATTTTTATACAAGAAGTGCTCATATTTTAGTTAAATATGTATCAGAAATTAAAACAAGAAGTGCTGAGATTTTTATACAATCAAAAGAGTTCAGAATTAGTAGTTGTGTTTCACTGATTAATATTTCTAATCAGGTATTAACACCAACAATGTGCCATATGTCAAGAAATAAAAACACAATAAATTGAACAGGCTAACAATAAAAAATACACATATAGACCAAATCTATAAAAAAACATATAATCTCCTGAAACTAACAGTTAAAATTGAACGTAAATATCATAAATGTACAGAATGTGTAAGAACAATTTTAGGATGATTCAAATCTGACATAATAATTAACCACTAAATCTAAAACATTAAACAGTTTCACGATATTTGATCAAATTACAAATACAAAGTGGACAATGCATTTTAATCTGGAAAATAAAACATGACTAAAATCGAGCAAAGTAATTCTCTATAAGAAATAAGTTTTGTGATCTAGGGAGACAGAAATGGAATTTGTATTTGGGGGACATCATCTCTGAAGCAACTCCAGTCGCCAACTTCAAATTCTATTCCAGGATCAATATCGATATCATCTAAAGTAGTGGTTCTGATCTCTTCTTCAGTTGCATTCTCATTCTCAGCATCACACACGTCCCTTGGTAACTTTTTAATAACATAATGAACCATTTTTAGAATTGGATCTTGAACATAAAAGACTTGTTGCACTTGCAAAACTTATTAAAATTTACTTTAGTAAGACCATATCCATCATTTTCCTCTTGGTACCAACAACATTTAGAAAGGACCACGTTAAAAACCCCCCAATAATGTAGTTCAAAAATTTCCTCGACTGATCCATAGCAGTTAACATTTTAAACTACTGGATTTTCGTCTTTCGAACTAGCAAAACTAGTGGTCTCTAAAGTTACAAAAACACCACTATTTTGTGTGATACACCGTGAATCTCTGTACTTGGTATGTAATCTATATCCGTTTACCACGTAGCCGGTAAACCGTCTCGCTGCTCTATTAGGACCCAATGCGAGAACCTCTAAATCTCTAGAAATCGAGTCCTTACTCAGAACCTATTCTTTTAACCATATCCAAAAATCTGAAGTGTGCGTTCTTTCCCTTTTGAAATTTTTTGAAGTTGCCTCACCATCTAATGAAACTCAATGCACCCTAGAAAAATGAAGTTTACACAGTCTAAGAAAGTTAAACAGTGATGGCATAAAACTGAATTAAATGAGAAAAGGACTTGAAAGCCTACCTAATCATACTCTCTATTTTATTATTTCCGGAGTTGAATAGAACATATTGATGAGAAGCCTTCCAATCTACATATTTCAATTTAATGACTTTTCCATCTTGATTCTTTTTTATTCCAATATGATACTCCAAACTTGCATTTCTTGCAAAATAAGACATGGTATCTTCTGTTTCTCCTTCACCAGTCAAAAATCTTGAACATAATGTGACACATTCTTCTGCCAAATAACCTTCTGCAATTGAACCTTCCTGTTTACTTCTATTCCGAACATAAGATTTTAACTTTCCAAAGAACCGCTCAATAGGAAACATGGACTTAAGTTGCACTGGTCCTCCATATTCGACTTCCCGGCACAAGTGAACAAGAAGGTGGACCATTATATCAAATAATGATTGTATAAAAATCATCTCAAATCGACAAAGTATGTCGACAATATCTTTTTGCAGCTTCTTGAGGTCATTTAAGTCGATCACGTTGCTCCATAGACCTCTGAAAAATGTGCCCAGTTTGATCAACGGTAATGCAACCTCCAGCTTTAATGTTCTTCTCATGGCAAATTGTAACAAATAATGAAGCATGAAATGAGCATCGTGGCTCTTGTACCCAACCACCTTTTTCTCATTTATGCTTACATACCGACTAATATTCGAAGCACAACCGTATGGCAGTTTTTCATTCTTTAATACGGAGCAAAAGATTTCTTTCTCCTTTTTTGGCATGTCAAATATTGCAGGTCTAATTTCATATGACTTTCTATCAGCAGATAAAACAGGATGAAGGGGATTTCTTATATTCTGTTCTTGTAAATCGAAACACGCTTCTAAATGATCCTTTGACTTGCCACTAATATTAAGTAGAGTGCCTAATATTTTATCACATACATTTTTTCAATGTGCATGGGATCAAGGTTGTGTCGAAGTGGATTATGTCTCCAATATGATAAATAAAAAAAATTGATTTCTTTTTGAAAGGAGATTCATTTTTCAACTTTTTCATGCCCTTCCCGAAATGGTTTTCATACCCCTGCAACAACTCTTCAATATCAGTTCCTGATAGAACTGGTGAAATCCGTCCTATTTGAATGTCACCATTAAAGTTTTTTTCCAACCTCCACTTATGTGTAGGCTCAAGAAACTTCCTATGGTTCATGTAGCACATATTTCTGCTGTTTTTTAAATAACATGAAGAAGTCTCGTAATGGCAAACAGGAAAACGTAGTTTTCCCTTCGTACTCCAGCCGGACAACATTGCATATCCGGGAAAATCACTAATGGTCCATATCATGCGTGCACACAACATAAAATTCTGGTCAGTCAAGGAAACATAAGTTTCAAGGCTGACATCCCATTATTCTTTTAACTCCGTATTCAAAGGTTGCATATACACGTCGATATTATTGCTTGGAGAATCTGGACCCGATATTATTACCATGAAGTTCGTACTAACCTTTGGCTTCATTTGTGAAGTTTCTAAATTTATTTGACATGTACTAGGAAAGGACCACTACAAACAAGATGGTCATTGGTGACCTCTCTTGTATGCCATTTACGATCAATACAGTTTTTCCAAGGGCACTTCATTTTGTTGCCCCTCGCACAAACAGGGAAGACATTATCTAAAAAATCTGTCACCCGTTGTCCGTATTTTGTGCTATATCTTGGTAGTCATATCCAAACGTTACTCTCAGAGTCCATTACAAATGTCTAAACTTAGTTTGAACCTACCTTCACCAGAAAAAATAGAGTAGATGTGATAATGAACTTAAGGTTTTATACTTGACTAATAGAGAGCTGGTGAATAACACAAGGTGTACAAGAAGTAATATGTGTCATGCAGTAGTTAAGAAATAGTTGAAGAAGACATATGGCGGTAAAAGTTACAAGAGAGTGATGAAAGTTAATGGAGGTGCAACAGAGGCAATTATGAGACTCCAATTCTCAAGGCAATGTACAGAGAAATGAAGGAATGCATTTATGTCGTGAAAGATGGAGGTGAGACCAAAAGAGTCTACTGGTACATAAAGGAATTTTAGGTTGATGAGCATTATTATGCTAATGGCGAGTATATAATTCTATTATTATCACTGCATTTACTTCAGTAATTTTAGATTACTTGCAAGTCAATGCGGTACAATAAGTTAATAGTTATACAGTAACTCAATGTAATGAAATAAATATAATGCTATTCTGGTTATCCAAGAATTTCTAAGCTGACTAGTAATTTTTCCTGTTGCTTCAACTTTCTGATTCTAATCTTCAATGCTAGTGACATTAAATTGAAAACTAATGATGAACACAAGTGCATAGAAATATAAACAAAGCTTATCAGGGGAACTAAAAGTGAAAAGAAAGCTACTGCATCCATTAACATTAAAAATAAAAATACATCAGAAGAACATAAACTTCATAGATTAAAGTACAACAGAAGAACATAAACTTCAAAGTGTTAACATTACAATCTAAAATCATCACTACTGTTGTAAAACTGAATAACATATGATCATGATATTTTTCTTTATTTAGACCGTTGTAAAAAGAGAGAAGTGAGTGTAAATTAATACCAGAAGAAGCATAAGGCTAAAATTGTTCCTAAATAAAACATGAAATCAAATGAAAATAGTACATACATCACCAGCAATGCACAGTCCAAAACAGATTAAGTTGATTACTAAAATAGATCCGCAAAATCATATCAAAACAACAACGCACATAAATACGCAAAGTTAGGATTCGAGTATAACCTGATGAGATTCTTCGAAATAATACCAAGCGCTTTAATTGCCGCACTAATCAAGCTACTTCTAGTGATATAAATCCCCCTATCAAGCACACAATACAACATCAGTAACATTCAAAATCAAATCAAACTAAATTACAGTTATACATACATTATTACACAAGCCTAAAATACAGAGAAAAGAAACCCTAAATTATAAGTTTGAAACACAGGAAATTAAAATCCCCAAATCAAAAGCCCTAAAAACTAAACCCTAAATCAAAATACTAAAGCCCCAAAATCAAAATACTAAAGCCCCAAATCAAAAGCCCTAAAAATAAACCCTAAATCGAAATACTAAAACCCCAAATCAAAAGCCCTAAAAATAAACCCTAAATCGAAAAAAAGTTCAAAATATCTGCAAAATTACCTACAAAATCGACCAATGCAAAGCCCCCAAAGTATCTGCAAGTTGAAAACGAAGCTCAAATTTAGAAAATGTTGCTCAGATTTAGAAACCGAAGCTCAGATTTAGAAAAAATGTTGAAAAATCCACCAACTAAAAATGAAGGAGAGGAGAGAGTGAATATCAGCCTTTGAAGCTCAGATTTAGAAAACTAAGCTAAGATATTTGGCCGCCCAAAGAGTTTAGAGAGAAAGAGTGAGAAGGAGAGAGTGAGAAATAGTGAGAGGAGAGAAGGAAAGTACACTGTGAGAGTGAGAAGGAAAGAGAGTGAATTATTTTAAGGGGGAAAATAGCCGCCTAATTTTTTGGCCTGAGAAAGTGTGCAGATCTCTGTCTCAACATCATTTAATTATTTTTTAGTATTTTAATAAATATTTACAATTTTAAATATTATAATAAAATTGTATAACTAGTGTAAAATATATGTCAAATTAAGACGACAATGATAAAATTCATCGGAACAATTATTTGTATAATTGAATTGTCAAACCAGAATTTTAAAAAAATAGAAATCATTCAGGACAAGAATCTACAAGGAACCCGTGTTGATTGTAATTTGACTATTATAAAAACACACGATATAAAATCTATTTTTTAAAAAAAATTACACATCTCTAAAATTAGTAGGTAATATCATCTGTACGGTTGGATCATTGAACAAGAATTTAAAAAAAATAAAATCACCGCTCGGGACCAGACTTGGTTATAGGAACCCGTGTTCATCGTAATTTGACTATTAAAAAAACACTATAAAATCTAATTTTTTTTAAAACAATTTACATATTTTTAAAATTAGTAGGTATCATCATCCGTACCGTTGAATCGTTGAACAAGAATTTTAAAAAAATAGAATAATCACTCGGGACAATACTAGGTAACAGGAACCAGTGTTGACCGTAATTTGACTATTAAAAAAACGTGATATAAAATTTATTTTTTTTTAAAAAAATATAAACATCTCTAAAATTAGTAAGTATCATCATCTATATGGTTGGACCGTTGAACAAATTTTTTTAAAAAATAGAATCATCACTCGGGACAAGACTTGGTTATAGGAACCCGTGTTGACCGTAATTTGACTATTATAGAAACACATGATATAAAATCTAAATTTTTTAAAAAAACATTTAGAAATCTCTAAAATTAGTAGGTATCATCATCCATATGGTTCGATCATTGAACAAAAATTTAAAAAAAATAGAATCATCACTTGGGACAAAACTTGGTTATAGGAACCCGTGTTAACCGTAATTTGACTATTATAAAAACACATGATATAATATCTAAATTTTTTAAAAAACATTTAGACATCTCTAAAATTAGTAGGTATCATCATCCATACGGTTAGATTGTTGAACAAGAATTTTAAAAAAATAGATTAATCACTTGGGATAATATCAGGTAACAGGAACCAGTGTTGACCGTAATTTGACTATTAAAAAAGCATGTGATATAAAATTTAATTTTTTTAAAAAAAAATATAAACATCTCTAAAATTAGTAAGTATCATCATCCGTACGGTTGGATCCTTGAACAAAAATTTAAAAAAAAATAGAATTACCACCCGGAACAAGACTACATAATGTGAACCCGTGTGCACCAGGGTTTGATTATTTAAAAAGCACGTGATATAAAATTTATTTTTTTAAAAAAAAAAATTACACATCTCTAAAACTAGTAGGAAACAACATCCGTACGGTTGGATTAATTAAAAATTATTTAAAAAAAATTAGAACATGAATATAACAAATAAATTTTAAGAATAGTACAATAACTAATGCAACACTAAATAACCTACTACAACACTAGAAAGCAAATGCAACGCCTGAACTGCCACGTCAGCAAGTGGACCCATTTTGTGCCACGTTAGCATGCCACGTCAGCAGCCATGGGTCCCCAACATGCCACCTCAGATTTATTTTCCACGTCAGCATTTATTAAATAAAAAAAATATCTAATGCAACGCTATGACCTCTACTGTTGCATGCTGCACAACACTAACAGTTATTAGCAACCGTAGCTTCAATGGAATGCAACGCTTTCACCACTGTGTTGCAATAAACTGAAAGTTTTGTAGATAATGTAACGCTTTTCGTGCAACGCTGGATAAAAACCGTTGCCTATGTGCATTTATGGCGTAGTGGTAGTAGGTTATGTCTGGTATATATTCGATGGCGAGCTTTGATTTTAAAAATGGTATCAGAGCTCTACCATCCGGAATTTCAGAGACATTGCTCAGGTTCCGTATGTGTGTGCGCGTAAGAAGAAAAATTCGGCCTAATCCAAAAAGAGGTGGTGTTTGTAACATCCTTTATAGATACAAGTAAAAAACTAATGTGTACCAAATCAATAGCTTTTTCGTACTGACCTAGGTGGGGTGTCGGGTCGGGTATGCATTTAGTTGTCGATTTGGATGTTAGAAAATAAGAATCGGGAGAGGAATTATAATTTTTATAAATGATATGATAGACACATATTAAGTATTAGATCGGGAGATGATATGAGAGTTGTTACACTCATAATTCTTGTCTTTTAGTAGTCTATAGTTGAGCTCACATAGTTGTAAGCACAATAATATACTAGCCTGTAACTCGTGCGATACACCGCGTGATTATAATATAATATTATTATTTATATGATAAATTGTAAAAATAAAAAATATAAAGGATAATTAAATAAAACACAATAACTATGTAGTATTGAAATTAATGATACATATATTTTATATTATATTTTTTATATTATACTTTTGACACCATAAATTCATAATGATACATATAATTAAGATTTAGAATATTATTCATAATGATGTAACGATTCTCATATATTTATTTTAAAATTTAATAATACCATCACATGTCAATACTATATTATTAAAATCAAAAGATATTAAAAATGTGATATAGCTACTCTTATTTTTATATGTACACCATAAATTCTTTATTTTAAAACTAAAATTTTAGTATAAAAACCAAAATTCAAATTTTCTTTTTACTTCAAAAACATCAATTTTTTAGTTATCGACGCTTTTAAATATATGAAATTCTATTTCAACATAAGAAATTGTATTTCATGCTGGCCTATCTAAGACCGTAAGAGAGTGTAAGTTTTTTTGTTTTTTCCAATTTCATGTATTTTTAGTTTAATTTTTAAATATAGTATTTGTGACCATATGATGTGTATTAAGTATTAAGAATTAATTGATTATGAGATTATTTGGTCTCCGACTCGGAGAGAATTATAATTTGAATTCATTTTAGAATATTCAAAGATATATGTTTTTCTTATTTTTAATATTAATAATGTTTTTGATAGTCTTTTTAACTATTTTTTAGAAAGGTACTGCTATACATTAGCCCAGTTAAATATTTGAGAAAATGGGCCATTATTTTGAAAAAGGTAAGGCAGTCTATTACCATATTTAATGTTGTATACAAAGTACGAAAAAAGACATGCACACGTTCCCCGGGCTACACTACTCGAAATAAAAAAGAGGTATTTTTATCGGGCAATATCATATTGTTCATCAATCATCCTAGAATCGACTTTTGCTCTTAACTGTGTAAGTTATTTATTTATTTATTTGATCAGTTGGGTTGATTGATTTATTTTGTTCTTTTTTTTGAAATTATATAGTTTTCTTTTTATTTGTAATTGAATCTAATGCAAGTGATTCAATGTGAGTACCAATATACAGTTGAATTAAATATGTGTATCTTTTAATTTAATGCACTTAATGAGTGTTAGGTCAAATATTTATTTTTATTCTGAGTAAATTTTACTTTATTTTCCACTATAAATTAATACTTTATTACTTATTTTCTTGAACTCTTTGCTTTACATGTATATGCTAGTTTGCTCCCTTATCTTTATACAAGATTGACAAAAAAATAAATTTTGCCCAAGCCCACTAGGTTTAAAATTCTGGGTCCGCCCCGTGCGGCAATCAGAGTCTATTACGCCTAAAATAGCCTATTACGCTTAAAATAGCATATAACCTCTGTGATGTATGGTTTAATTTTAATACTTATTATCATATTATTATTATAAAAATAATAATTATTATTAGTATTATTGTTATTATTATATTTAATTTTTATTATAAAAGGTAATTCTCGAACAAAATAAATAAGTTTTTGAAATGATGATATTAATTTTAATATAAATTATTTTAAATTATATTTTTCAAATTTATTTCATAATTTATCAAAATATGTTTTTGATATAATTAAATGGCCAATGAAGTAGGTTTTTAATAGCTAGTGTTGTGACAACCACGTGCAAGTGTGCTGAGTGTGAGAACTTTGGCAATGTATAACTTGTCTGTATATCATTTTTTAAATTAATTATATATATTTTTAGTCTGCATGATAAACTAAAAGTGTTTTTTTGCTGAGAAGGAAAGGTATACATTAAGTCAACCTGCTCTGTAGGGTAGAATTTTATTTTTAGTTTTTAATGAAAAATGATAAGCTTTAGGCTATTTTTTTTTAAAAGTGTTAACCAATCAACCAAACAAAACTATGTTTTTCTTATAATAGTATAATATAGTATAGATAGATTGATATTAGTTTTTCAGATATATTTTTTAATTTTTTTGATTTTTTGATTATATTTTTATATTATAATTTGAATTACTAAAATTAATTTTGAATGTGTTTGATTTCCTACAAAAAGATAAGAAAGAATACAAATGCAATTAGATATTAAGTTGGATAAGAATTCATACAGTTTGTAGTTATATCAGATACTTGATTTTTTTTAAAACTTTATTTTGGAAGGTGTTAATATACTTTTTACGAAGATGTTAACCAACCAACCAAACGAAATCATGTTTCGCTTATAATGGTATATTATAGATTTTGGGAGATGATTTTATAGCATTTGAAGAATTTTTATTAGTAGAAAAGAAATACAAATTAGACATTCATCGGATTGAAAACACTAATTTTATAAATTTTTTTATCTCATATTTAATATTTAATTTTTATTTGTTTAATAGATTAAGAAGTTTATAATCACACAAAACACAAAAATATTTCTCCACACACTTCTGTTAGATATATAAAAATTGAAATTGGTGTCGATATACTCTAAAGCATAGATCTTAGTTGTGTCCGTCGTTGGTTATATTTTAAACCAAAAGTAAAAACTGCAATAGGTATTCTTGAATCATTAGATATATGGTGTCATCATCACGGGTGTTAATACACATATTATGACAACCGAGGTCAAAGTCTCAACCTTCTTCGAAAATCGTGTCAAATAAGCTGAAGCCTACTGTTCTAAATGCAACCAATTTGTGCAACCACTAGCCGCCACAAGTTCCCAAAATATCATGATTTGTTGATGCACAATAATAGTAGTACTTTGCTTTCTAATATGAACCGAAATTCCAATTCGAGCCCATAAACATAATTACAAAACCTTAGCCGTGTCTCTTCACTTCAGGCTCATCTAGAGTTTATTACCATTTATACAATCCAAACCGACAACCAAATGCATAGGGACCCAACAACCCACCACTGGTCATCCAAAAAGAGATAGTAATTTGATATTCATTAGTTGTAAACTTGTCCTTGTTAAGACCTCGAACACTTTTATTCTTATATACGTGAGATGTTACAAAATAGAACGGGATCCCCTTAAGTACAAAATGTGTAAAAAAGATAATTAAACAGGGGTATACATAGTTTCAATGAAGTTGACAACTGAAATGAGGCCAACATCAACACCCGGTTATCAAATTTTTCTAGCTTCAGCCAGTTAATTTATGTTATTATTCTCTATATCTTGCACGCCCCGGAAAAAGGTAAATTCCCATTTACTTATATACTAATTAACTTATGGGGAAAATCTTATTTTTAGTTTTAACATTAAATTTACCAGTGACAAATCTACTCATTACCAAGTCCATTGAACCACATAGATATCTTAATCAGTCTCAAATTCTTATCTCTTAATAATTACTTCAAATATATATGAACGAGAAATGATATATTCATGTTAGACATCTAATAATGTAGAGCTCTTTAGTTGTTAGAAAACAAGGATCTCAAAACTAGGTCGGAGGAAGGGGATGAATGTTATACCCTTATAATTTTAGTGATCACATTGTGAGCAAACTTATAGCTTGTTTTTTATTCTATTAGCAAGCTGATTATAATATATGTGTATGTTATTAACATTGTTTTGCTGAAATTACATTTCATGATAGACTTATTCTATGAGCAAGCTAAAAAAGTTTTAACGGGTTAATCAGCTAGCTTTCACATACCGCATGGAACTTATTAAGGATAAATATAACTTTTGGATTTCAATGAGACTTAATAGGAATGAGTTGTGTAAGGACTCTGTCATATATTTACATCTTTAAATATATTAGAGCTCTTCAGATATTTAAACTCGTTTGTACAAAATCATTTCCTATTTTATAATAAGTTGTTAACAACGTTTTTATCCAAACAATGTACTTATGGATTGGTATTAAATTTAAACTAAAGATTTTTGTTCTAATTGTTTTCAAATTTATCTTATCTTAGGTTAAATGTATTTTACATTATCTTAATTGTTTGAATAATATAAAACTACCGTGAGACTTGGTCAAGGTTGGAAGTATCGTTAATTTATTTAAAAGTTAACTTGATCTATAAATATACTTGGGTATACTTTGTTTTGAAGTTGACCTAGAAAGTATACACTATACCATTTTAGAAAATAAAACTTTGCATTCAGTGAATATCCTTATTTTGAGTTCTAACATATCCACGTAAATCTATATACATAGAGTTCATAGTTTCGATTGTAATTTCTATTTAAACTTGTATTGTTCAAGGTGCAAATATTTATTCCTGAGTAGTTGAGCTTGGATAACAAGGGTCTAGGGAGTTATATTACTAGGGAAAGGTATACATGTTTGGTATAGGGTTTAGATGGCAATTCACTCAAGGGAACACGTGTTATCAGCAAGCTGCTATCGGGAACAAGGGATAAAGGGGTATATATATATTATTGAATCTTGTAATCATATTATTTCAGCTATTAAAAATATTTTTTCTTACCAAATTGGTAAGGGAAAATGACACAGACCATTATACATAGGGGTCGAACATGGCTAAAACTCTACGTGTTATTTACTTGATGTTATTTATTTTCTTCTTTACTTATCGTGTGTCAACTTGCTCATAACATATATTTGAACTTAACAACAAGCTGTCTGACAATTTTATAATTACCCGGTAACACATAAAAATGGTATTAGTTAGTGACAAAGTTGTTGTTATCAAATAATAATACCTAACAAATCCTTCTAATAATGTAGTAGGGTAAGTCAGACTTGATCCCGCAGAGACAAATGTACAAATCACTTGTAATTCTTGACTCAATTTAACTAAGAAAGTAACACAAAAGAAATTGAGAGATTGTTTAACTAAAATTTTACCTAAACAAAAAAAGTTGTTTTAATCAAATAACTAAAAATATCCAGAGTTAAGTATCCTAACTAACATGAATAAATGCAATTATGATTTCGCGCCCCACTCAGTCCATAATATTCAAGAGGAAAGACGCGCCCTACAAAATACCAATAACCTCTCTCCAGTATTAATGGCTTCCTAACAATCTGTTCTACCTATTTTCATGGTGAAGTTCATGTCCTTACTGGATAATTCACAACCACCTAAATCCAACTTTCGTTGATAAATAGATATTATGTTCAAATAATAAACATAATCACATCTGACATGTAATTGTTAATTAAGCACAACTGTATAGCGAGAGCTCGTAATATAACTTAATTGGGGGATTGGGAAAATTATATATCAATTATAACAACGGTTCAACTTAACCCTAGATTACAATTCTACTGGCTCATAACTAGATTAATGAAACACATAAGATAAGAACAAATAATAAATATTAATCAGAATAGAGAAGAAAACCTTCAATCTCTTACAAGCAGAAAAATATAATCTCTTTCTCTTTGTATATGTCTATCTATGTATATATCATAATATATATCCCTATTTATTCATAATAAAAGTATACAAAATATGTTTCCTAAATTGATTTTACTTTTTGAAGGAAAATTCGTAGCTAACTTTTCTTCAGTAATTATGGCCGCTCCAGTTGTGTAAAACTCCAAATTTTTGATATCGGTAAAAGACCATCATGAATAGTAATATTACGGTTTAATAAATAATTTTACGACCACACTATATACAAGTATTTAAATTAAGATTTGGAGTTGATATTACATTTTTACGTTACAAATGAGTGTATGTAAAAGTCGTTTGTATTCACAGAATTCCGATATTTAAAAAAGCCATTTTCTATGAGACATCGAGGGATACGAGAATTATAGTAAGGAATTTACGATAAAAGAATGTATGACGCGAAATTTTTTCGAGAAACAATCGAACTTGCGAAAGGAAATTAAGTATTACGCGTATGTTGTAAGTTGGAAAGTAGTACATCCATGCACACCATGCAACTAGAATATT
The DNA here is from genome assembly GCF_009905375.1 of Apium graveolens. NCBI lineage: Eukaryota > Viridiplantae > Streptophyta > Magnoliopsida > Apiales > Apiaceae > Apium > Apium graveolens. The sequence continues at coordinate 35,497 of NW_027421558.1, forward strand.
AGAAGCTATTCAAGCCAATTATAAATATTATGGATTTGAGGATTGGGTTGTTGTTAATTGGATTTAACATAGTTAAACAGGAAACTGTTACGCGTATAGCCGTTATAATATTCGTGCACCTTTATGAATATTTTGAAGCATATTTTCAAAATGTAAAATATATATTATAAACACTAATGGATATGAATGTCAAGGTATTATTTTGTAGTTTGTAACCATGTAAATATCAATTTGATACGACTTACGATTTAGGAGAAAAGTCAGTTTATCTAACGTATTCGAGAAAATGAAACTACTATAAGGTACTGACTTTGAGGACATAAAAGAGGCCCTTAAGCATTGTTAAAAATTATAAAACTGGAAGAGTAATTGAATTGAAAAGTAATGAAGGTCTCTGTAAAATTTAAGCTCAAGATGTTGAATTTTTAATTTTATAAAAATGCGGGAGCCGAGGTCATGCAAAGTGAAACTACGAAAATGGCTACTGCCTTGAACAGATGCTTCAGGATTTTCACCCCTTTGACTAGAAAATTACTTTTGAGTAATTTTTTCTAGATGTTATATGGGGCAGGCACGCAAAAACGGTGCAATAATTGAGTTAACGGTTTGAGAGAAATCAACGTTTTATTAAACAAGGTGCTAATAGTAAAACTTCGTAGTTGACGGAACTTTTAAATTTTTTTCACCTATTTAAATTCGTGTCTTAAAGCTAAAAATTTTAAATATTAAAAATACTCATAAAGATCTTTGAGGTGGTTTCGTATTGAAATATTAAATTTTTGATTTATTAAAAATGTTATAGTGTAAGTCGCGTAATAGTAACTTTCGTGAAAGTCAACTCTAGCGGAACTCTTTAACCGTCCATTACGACCTAGGATTATTAGTTAGCTCGAGTCAGTAAAATAACCGTAATTGGGAAAATATTACATTTATTAGTAGTATAAGTGGTCGATGGGATTAAGAATACTAATTAAGATTATGAAATTTGTTGATTAGAAAAATCCGGAATGAGTGAAAGTCAAAAAACATATCTTGGACTCTAGGCAAGTTTACGAACCCTACCTTTAAAAATGTTGTTGTATTGTGTTATTTTTATAAAACTGCTATATGAGCATGATGTTGTCTAAACTGTTTTACGTCGTTGAGATATATTGTTTACTCAATTATTGACAATATTGGTATAGTAAAATACCATATTTAAAATGATAACGCTAGTGTGTGGTGTGAGACATTATATTATAAACCGAGAGACAGTTGGTAAAAGTTATTAAAAACGTGGAAGTATTCTGGAGGCGATTATATTTTGTATATATTTATTTTAAGTAATTATAAAAATATATATACAATTCATATAAAATACTTACCTGATTGTTAATGATTGGTAGAAAATGATAATGTTAGTGAGTAGCGTATGAGAAAATATTTTTGACCGAGAGTCTGTTGGTAAAGGTTAAGAAAACCCGAAAGTATTCCCGAGATAATTATCTTTTATTTTTTATTTATTTTAAATAATGACATAGCTATTTTCAAGGACACGATATTCCTTTATCATGTAATAAAGATACTACATTTAAAATATTCCTTCCATTTTCTTGAGCTGTAGATATTCATTTATGAGAAAATTCGGTTTTATTGCGGTACATGCAAATACAACAATGCTTGAGCCATAACTCAATTTCTAAAATATTACTTCCATTTTCTCGAAAATCATTAAAACTCTTTATTTTATTAGGTTTTAGAGATATTATATAGAAGAATCATTATATATTGTATTATAGAATAGAATAGAATTAGATAGTCGTAATCTTGAAGGGCACTTGGAAAATATAAAAAGCAGCGAAGAGATTCGTCCGAATTTCAAAGTAAATTATAAAGTTGAATTTTTATGATTTAACTCTTATGCTCATTGTTTAAAATGCTAATATATGTTTGTTTTATCATCTCATGATTAGCTAATCCCTTTATCAAAGGGTAATGTAATTTTTAGGCTTGTTGTGTTTGTTTACTTGTAATATATTTTTATTATGATGGTTGATGTGTCATTGAGAGCTTAACCCAATTAAGGGAATCGCGAACATTTTGATTGTAATTGTAGAAATTATAACGAATCAGGAGTCCGAAAGCTTTAGTTGTGTCTATAGGAATTCTAACGGTAACATCCCACATCGATAGATATAAAAGTACACTACGCCATAAGTGCACATAGGCAACCCCTACTATACAGTTGCATAAGGCCCAAATGGTGTTGCATAAGGTAATAGGCAACACCAAGGGGGGTTGCCAATGTGGAAGTGGTCGTAGACACCTAATGCAACATTTTGTGCAACACTTAAAAGTATTGCATCGGGTGGATTTTGCAACTATAAATCACCTATTGGTAACAACAGAAAGTGTTGCATTAGACCTGATAGGATAGTACACTTGGTCCTACGTGGCAACTGACACATCAGATGCCACATCAGCAACAGGGGGTCCCACAGCCACATCAGCATGCCACGTCTACGCACAATATTAGCTGGGTCCTATAATGCCACGTCAGCATGTGGGGCCACAATGTCACGTCAGTAGTGAGACCCTTTTCGCCACATCATATGTGGGCCCACATTATTTATGCAACACCATTTTGATGCATATGCAACAATATTTTCATTCAATTGACATAGTATATACCAAATTATGCAACACCATTTTTTAAGTTACAACAATATTATAATCAAATGCAACACAATATAATACAATATGCAACATCATATTCTAGAAAAGCAACACTTGTAAACATAAAATTTGGACATAACGGGTTTGTTTTTACATGATACATGCCATAAGTGGCATCCAACAATACAGCCTTATCAGGCATCCAACAAAAACAGCCCTATCGGGCATCCAACATAAACAGCCCTATCGGGCATCCAACAAGTTCTAAATATACGAAAGTACCAAACTACATACACCCAATTATAGATTTAAAATACCAAAAGTACATCAAATCTTTCTTCAAACGAACATAAATACCAAAGAACAAAGTCACTAAGAAGTTGCTCCTTGAGTGCCTTGAGTGACCGGAGTACCATTTTCCTCTTTATCACTGGAAACCGTGGCACATACGTCTTTGAGATTGAATGTCATACTAGGATTTGCTTCTCCCAATTTTTTCACTATCCAAGCCAAGTTCTCCTGCAATTTCCTGTTGAACTTGGCCTCCAATTCGCTCTCAAGAACGCTTATCTTTTCAGTTAACTCTTGCACTTGTTGTGCAGTTGAGGCCTTAGTTGACGTCGAGACCGACTTAGTACCGGTCCTTCCAAGTAGCTAGTTAGGTGCATGGGCCTTTCTATCAGAAGCAACTGCATTTGCTTCAGCCTCCTTTCCCTCTTCCATCAACTTCTGAATTTTTGCCTGCAAAAATTGGTTAGTGCAGTAGCTAAATATGCCATTAATATAAATTGCCTCTATACAATAAAATATACTTACAAGTTTCTCCTTCATTTGTTCAGTATTTGACTTATATTCACGTCCTTCTTCTCGCTTACGAGTGATTGAATATATTTGAGCATCGCTTGGATGCTCAAGATTCAGAAAAGCCTTTTTCTGTCAAAAATGTACAAAATTAGGCCTTTAAATGCCTGAAAAATAGGGGTATTTAAATAATCAAATATACTAAGCTGATCAATACAGAGGGAGTAATATTCAGCAACAGAATTTAGACCACAAAAAGACATAAAATTACGACTATACAATCAAGACATAATCGTTTATCGAGAAAGACATAAAGCTGCAACCATACTGCAAAAACATATTCAAAACCTGAGATACACAGGCACTTAGAGCAAAATGTGAAATAGAATGCCTAAAGAAATGTAATTGCATAGATTATTCACATACAAATGCTACAAACAAAAGTGGATGCCTGTTATGGTTTGGTGGTCTGATTGATACAAGAGGCTACTCAGAAAATACATATAATCTATATCAGGCTTGCTGCCTTTGAGTTAAGTGACTCATCTTTTTCCAAGCTATTATTCTTATAATATCTTCAAATTTTTATACACTTGAGCAAGTTTACTTTCACCATGGTTATGATTTGTTATGCATCAGGAAATAAGGGTTCCACACAAAAGAAGCAAGTTCAGCTCATATTAATATAGGTCTTTGCATCAATAACTTGTTATGTCAAATTCTGAATGCTTGTTCCATTCTTTTAGAACTAAGTTAAAAGAGATGCATGCATGAATAAATATCCTTCAGAGGACAGCATGCGGAAAACCTAATATCAGTAAAAATAGAAAGGAAACAAGATTTTTAAGTGTGGATGTAGGAGAAATTTAACCTGGAAATATGTTTGTATTAACTATTTAGTACTACTACTATCATATAGATAAAAAACTTAACTTTAGACTAATCTTTGTTTCCCTAAACAAACAAAAATCTTTTTAACAACCACACTTGAATAAAACCATCACACTTAAATAAAACACCCATCGTGTTATATATAATATATAAAAATTCTTACATACCACAAGCATACCCAAAAGGACATGATAAAATATATTACCTATTTACGATAACAAACAACCATAATGTAAATCATTGTGTTAAAAATAAACTTGCAAAATGAAAAATAATTACCAATTTTTCAACAACTAGGGCAACAGGTTTAGGACCCAACGTGTGCGTCTCAACCAATGACTTACGATGCTCAGCATTTTCCCTAGCCAATTTCTGTAAAATTACAAAAAAATACGCAGATCAGACCAGTTTTCATAAAATAAAAAGAAGTACACAGATCATGCCAGTTTCTATTAAGCAACTATTTAAGTAAATAAGGTTTTTCTATTTACTACCTGAACCGCCTCATCCTCCCAGTACTTTAACAGCATTTTAAAATCCTCCAACGGGACCCAGTTTGGTCTATTATCCAGTCTGTCCCCATCGGTGTTGTATTTAGTGTAATGAGCTTTTTTTACACGAGCCTTGTGTAGTTCCAAGCATTACTAAGGGTAGTAAAAACCCATTTCCTTCCTTCATCGGGAATAACATACTTTCCCTGTAATATATTAAGCATAAAAGGAATGACTATAATTTATTAATATAATATAGAAATATGGAAAGTGATTTAATCTATGTTATAGAGCATAGAAATCACCAGAGTATACTCCCACAAATTCTGTTTCAATTGATCGAGAACAACGTGCCAATTGACATAAGTCAGCGACACATTATCACTTGCCAATGTCCCCAAGAAATTACTTAGCTCTGCTACATCTCCTTCTATATCCGAAATTGCTTGACCCTTTGCATTCAAAGAGATGACCACTTTCTCATTAGGGTTCCTTCTATGAACCCTAGTCATTTTTTTCGGTCCTCTACGTTTTCTAGGAGCACGTACTTAATATACCAGGTACAAAAAAAAATGTACGATCAGTGAAACTGTATTACTAAACATAAAACGACAATTAACCAAAAAGACTAATACATGTTACCTTCTTGGACTTCCTCATCTGTATTCTGTTCCATTTCAAATTCAACAACATTCTCATTCATCGGAGCTTCATCATTATTCATTTGACGGTCTCGTAATGTGAAGTAAGCAGCAACCGTACTAGGAACTGGTCCATCATTGCTTGAATGTCTAAAAATCTTGGTGGATGTCGGTTTAACAGGTTGTGGACAATAAGCCCTTGTAGCTTCCCTCTCAATTGTAGTGCCAGATTTTTCAGAGGCTGCATTGGCTCGTGAACGAGTCCTTGGCATAACATCAATTTTCTTTTGCTTAACAGATTCAATGTCCAGCCATTTTTGTTTATAATCAATTAACCATACTTGGTATTAAAGTGAATTAAGCCAACAATAACCAAATAAATAATAATCAAATAACGTATACCTCAGACGAATCATCGCTTTCAACGTCCCGTTCATTTGTTGGAACATATTGTGAGTCGTCTTCCTCAATAGCTGTCTCTTTCCTTTTTTTACCTTTTGATTTACTACTCGACTCCACTGCATCTTTAAAAGTAGAAACTATCTAAGGCAACCCGAGTGATTTATAAACTTCATTATTTGCCCTCATTTTATCCAGTTTCAACTTTTAATACTTGTATAGTGGTGGAGGTGGTGGGAACTACAAGACATCAGTATACAATTAAATAGATTATAAATTTAAATAGGTGAAAATCAAAAAAGGTGCCTAATCGATCAAAAGCAATGGTAATAACATACTATTTTATCAGCATCCCCTCAACATCGAGCCATTTTCACTTTTTCCATGTTTCTTTTGAGAAACATGGAGAGCGGTGATGGTGGTGGTAACTGCAAGTGTAGATAAATAAATCAGAAAAATGCATGATTAATCGACTACTTTATTTGGATGGTAAAAATGAGAAAATTAGATAGTATATGATTATTAGTGAAAGTTACTAAATGTTAGAAAATAAAACGCATCATTCGCGATCATCTGAAAAATGATTGATTGAGCATCTAGCCGAATTAATATTTAAATTTCATTTGGAATTAATCAGAAACAATATACATTTAAATTAGAACATGCATGATTAATAAATGAGGTTATTTGGACTTAATCAGAAACAATATACATTTAAATTAAAAAATGAATGACTAACAGATGAGTTCGTTGGACTTAATCAGAAATAATATACATTTAGATTAGAAAATGCATGGTTAACTTCTTTCTCTTAATATATACAAATTGTATGCACATTACTCTCTGCTATACACATAAAGCACCACCTTAACGAAAAAACAACATCTTTGATCTTTAAAAATAAAAGCTAGCACAAAATTAAAGCAACCCAACTAAAGATTAGCTTCAAGATTCTTGATTATCATATCAAACACTTTAAACAATAATAAAAACACAATCTTTATCAATTATGGCTAAAATTTGTATTTAACACAATTTGTAACACAAAAGCTGTGTTTGGGTGAAAAATGGCTAAAATTTGTATTCAACAGTTAATACAAAAAAAAGGTGTAAATAATACCTTGTCAGCAATATCAATATGAGTATCTTCACTATCCTCTCTGCAACCAGCTTTTTTGAATTTTAAATACTCGGAGAGCGGTGGTGGTGGTGGTAACTAGAAATGTACAAAATAAATCAGGAAAGCATATATATACATTTAAATTGTTTTTTTTCAAAAGTAATCATTTAAATACCTTTTCAACAACATCCTTATTTCCAGTATCTTCAACATCCCCTGCCCATGGTTCTAAGGCTAACTTCCTTCTCGCAGTTACTTTCTCATTTTCACTGACAGGTAGATTTTGTCCACTTTCTTTTGTTAATATATCCTGCCAACCACCAACTTCGGGCAACTTTTTATCCATTTTCTTTTTTTGCTGCTGGAGTTCATGTGTGGTAACAAACTTATGCTTCGGCGGTTTCTCAGGGGAAGCTGTAAAAATTATAAATAACGTACTTTAGAATTCAGTGTACATACCATTATATATGATTTAAACATTACATATATAAATACCTTGGATGAAGTTTTCCCTAGGCCGAGTGATCATATGAGGTTGCATTTCAGGAGCCGGCGCAATTTATTTGTCAACAATGTTGTCGATGTAGATATTCACTAAATAACAGGAGCATAATCTTCCACAAGAGCCATGACTTGCTTATCATTTGACAACAGCTGCCAACCACCTTTTCTGATAACCTCCAATTTCAGTAAAATGGAGGTTATCTTTGACCAATTCCATAAGCACAGAATAAGAAAAGGATTCAATGTCTAAGCCCATCACAATGAAATGTTTTCCACCAACATATGATGTCTTCTTAAACTTCCCTTCATGGTGCAACCTCATATTAACTGTTGTGCCATCCATCCTGTTAAGAATAAATCATTAAAGTCAGTCAAGTTTATAAATATGTATCAGAAATTAAAACAAGAAGTGCTGATATTTTTATACAAGAAGTGCTGATATTTTTATACAAGAAGTGATGATATTTTATTTAAATATGTATCAGAAATTAAAACAAGAAGTGCTGATAGTTTTATACAATCAAAAGGGTTCAGAATAAAAATATGTATACTGCACAACAACAAGAAGTGCTGATATTTTTATACAAGAAGTGCTGATATTTTTATACAAGAAGTGCTGATATTTTTATACAAGAAGTGCTGATATTTTAGTTAAATATGTATCAGAAATTAAAACAAGAAGTGTTGATATTTTTATACAATCAAAAGAGTTCAGAATTAGTCGTTGTGTTTCACTGATTAATATTTCTAATCAGGTATTAACACCAACAATGTGCCATATGTCAAGAAATAAAAACATAATAAATTGAACAGGCTTTCAATAAAAAATACAAATATAGACCAAATCTACAAAAAACATATAATCTCCTGAAACTAACAGTTAAAATTGAACGTAAATATCATAAATGCACAGAATGTGTAAGAACAATTTTAGGATGATTCAAATCTGACATAACAATTAACCACTAAATCTAAAACATCAAACAGTTTCACGACATTTGATCAAATTACAAATAGATAGTGGACAATGCATTTTAATCTGGAAAATAAAACATGACTAAAATCGAGCAAAGTAATTCTCTATAAGAAACAAGTTTTGTGATCTAGGGAGACATAAATGGAATTTGTATTTGGGGGACATCATCTCTGAAGCAACTCCCGTTGCCAACTTCAAATTCTATTCCGGGATCAATATCGATATTATCTAAAGTAGTGGTTCTGATCTCTTCTTCAGTTGCATTCTCATTCTCAGCATCACAGACGTCCCTTGGCAACTTCTTAATAACATAATGAACCATTTTTAGAATTGGATCTTGAACATAAAAGACTTGTTGCACTTGCAAAACTTATTAAAATTTACTTTAGTAAGACCATATTCATCCTTCTCCTCTTAGTACCAACAACATTTAAAATGGATCACGTTAAAACCCCCCGAATAATCTAGTTCAAAAATTTCCTCAACTGATCCATAGTAGTTAACATTCCCAACTACTGGATTTTCATCTTTCGAATTAGCAAAACTAGTGGTCTCTACAGTTACAAACACACCACTATTTTGTGTGATACACCGTGAATCTCAGGACTTGGTATGGAATCTATATCCGTTTACTACTAAAAGAGATATGTCCTAAGTCCAATCATGTATGAGGATTTAGGAATAACTTTTATGTAATTTGTTTTGATTTCATTGATATTAATAAAAGACTTGTTTTGTTTTTATTGCAGGCTCCATCTATTTAAATGTTTAAATAAGATATACCACAGCTTAGAGCAAAGTTTTTTGTGAATTGTGATGAGATCATAATAATGAGACCTAAAAGATGATAACTCTAAACTTAAATAGTTCCTGATCGTAGGATTACTAACTGGTAATTAATAATCCGCAAAGATCGATACATACTATGCTTGCTTCATTATGAAGGATGTCTGTTCTCATAGACATTTGTGTGGTGAAACTATAGCTAGTATGTAGGTGCTTATTATAGAATAAGTTCACTGAACACGACTCACACAGCTGAACAACTGATGGAGTTCACTCACGTGTCAGCAGTTGTTCATATAGTGATAGTTGTACAAGTGTCCTTAGACTTGAGGTCATCATAGTCATCTTGTGTACACTGAACTATGCTTTGGTTTAGTTCTTAGTCTCAAGGGACAATTATAAGGGCTCTACTGGGTATAGGAATTTGTACACGAAGATAGTGTATGATCAATAAAAGATCTACCCCTTCTAGTGTAGGAAGAGAATGTTCAATGCTGATCCACTTATATTAGTTCAGGAATCTCTGGCCAGAGTGAATGAAATTAGAAAGGAGTTTCTAATTTACATTAAATAGAACTAAGCATAGTGAATGGGAAAGCAAGTGATTAAATAAGATAGGCTTGACACAAGTTCCATGCCTTGTATTTAATCGTGACATTACAGGATAGAAGGAATTAATTGTACGGTAACTACTCACTGAATATGTTCTTGGTATTCTAAGCAGTGAATTCGTATTATCCGGATAGTCGCGATATGCTGAGAAGTATCCCTCACGATGTAGAATAAATATGATTAATTAATTAATCATATTTAATGAATTAGAGAATTTATATAAATAATAATAAATTAGTTTTATTATTATTTATTTCTACTACCGGCTTAATATTGAAGCTACAGGGTCATACCATAAAAGAGAATGATTTAACGGTGGAGAAATTAATTAATAATAGTTGATAATTATTTATTTATGAAATAAATAAATTGGCAAATTTAATAATTGATTAAATGAGATTTAATTAATTATAAATTAAATAAGAAAAAGTTCTTAATATTATTAATTAAGAATTTAATTTTTGGAAATTAAATCAAGTGAGAGAATTATTTCTAAAGTGTTTAGAAAAAGGATTAATAATTAAAAGGTGTTTTAATTATTAGTGAGAATAATAAAGCGTTAATAATAATAATATTTTATGGGAAAATTTTCAGCTGAAAATTTTGCCTATAAATATACTATTATAGACCCTATTTTTGCCTCAACCAAAAGATTTACAAAACCCTAATTCTCTCCACCCCCTCCTCCTTCATTACATCGTTTTCTTGGTGGATACCTGTGGAGTGCTTCACACTTGAGAAACAGCTGCTAAGGATCTCCGCTCGTTGTTCTTGGATCGCTATTAAAGACCTCCATCTTTCCATTAACGTAAAGCTTCTTAAGGTAAACATACTGAAATATGAATTAAATATTATTTTTCGCATGGATCCCGCGGAGGGTTTCGTTTTTTTTAAGATTTAAATTTACGTTTTCGCTGCGTTTATGTGCTAAAAACCCTTCAACTACGTAGCCGGTAAACCGTCTCGCTGGTCTATTGGGACCCAATACGAGAACCTCTAAATCTCTAGAAATCGAGTCCTTACTCAGAACCTATTATTTTAACCATATCCAAAAATCTGAAGTGTGCATTCTTTCCCTTTTGAATTTTTTCGAAGTTGCCTCACCATCCCATGACATTCGATGCTCCCTAGAAAAATGAAGTTTACACAGTCTAAGAAAGGTAAACAGTGATGACATAAAACTGAATTAAATGAGAAAAGGACTTGAAAGCTTACCTAATAAGACTCTATATTTCACTATTGCCGCAGTTGAATAGAACATATTGATGAGAAGCCTTCGAATCTGCATGTTTCAATTTAAACACTTTTCCATCTTGATTCTTTTTTGTTCCAATATGATACTCCAAACTTGCATTTCTTGTAAAATAAGACATGGTATCTTCCATTTCTCCTTCACCAGTCAAAAATCTTGAACATAATGTGACACATTCTTCTGCCAAATAACCTTCTACAATTGAACCTTTCCATTTACTTCTATTCTGAACATAAAATTTTAACTTTCCAAGGAACCGCTCAATAGGAAACATGGACCTAATTTGCACTGGTCCTCCATATTCGACTTCCCGGCCCAAGTGAACAAGAAGCTGGACCATTATATCAAAGAATGATTGTATAAAAATCATCTCAAATCGACACAGTATGTCGACAATATATTTTTACAGCTTCTTGAGGTCATTTAAGTCGATCTTGTTGCTCCATAGAACTCTGAGAAATGTGCCCAGTTTGATCAACAGTAATGCAACCTCCGGCTTTTATGTTCTTCTCACGGCAAATTGTAACAAATAATGAAGCATGAAATGAGCATCGTGGCTCTTGTACCCAACCACCTTTTTCTCACTTATGCTTACATACCGACTAATATTCAAAGCATAACCGTATGGCAGTTTTGCATTCTTCCATACGGAGCAAAATATTTCTTTCTCCTTTTTTGTCATGTCAAATATTGCAGGTCTAATTTCATATGACTTTTCATCAGCAGATAAAACAGGATGAAGGGGCTTTCTTATATTTTGTTCTTGTACATCGAAACATGCTTCTAAATGATCCTTTAACTTGCCACTAATATTAAGTAGAGTACCTAATTTTTTGTCACATACATTTTTTTCAGTGTGCATGGGATCAAGGTTGTGTCGAAGTTGATTATGTCTCCAATATGATAAATAAAAAAATTGATTTTTTTTTAAAGGAGATTCATTTTTAACCTTTTTCCTGCCCTTCCCGAAATGGTTTTCGTACCCCTGCAACAACTCTTCAATATCAGTTCCTGATAGAACTGGTGGAATCCATCCCATTTGAATATCATCATTAAAGTATTTTTTTATCCAGCCTCCACTTATGTGTAGGCTCAAGAAACTTCCTATGGTTCATGTAGCACATCTTTCTGCTGTGTTTTAAATAACATGATTCATTTTTAACCTTTTTCATGCCCTTCCCGAAATGGTTTTCGAACCCCTGCAACAACTCCTCAATATAAGTTCCTGATAGAACTGGTGGAATCCATCCCATTTAAATATCATCATTAAAGTTTTTTTTTTATCCAGTCTCCACTTATGTGTAGGCTCAAGAAACTTCCTATGGTTCATGTAGCATATCTTTCTGCTGTATTTTAAATAACATGAAGAAGTCTCGTAATGGCAAACAGGACAACCTAGTTTTCCCTTCATACTCCAGCCGGACAACATTGCATATCCCAAAAAATCACTAATGGTCCATATCACGCGTGCACACAACTTAAAATTATGGTCAGTCAAGGCATCGTAAGTTTCAACGCCGACATCCCATAATTCTTTTAACTCCGTAATCAAAGGTTGCATATACACGTCGATATTATTGCCTGGAGAATATGGACCCGATATTATTGCCATGAAGTTAGTACTAACCTTTGGCTTCATTTGTGAGGTTTCATAACTCCATTTGACATGTGCTAGGAAAGGACCACTACAAACAAGATGGTCATTGATGACCTCTCTTGTATGGCATTTACGATCAATACAGTTTTTCCAAGGGCACTTCATTTTGTTGCCCCTCGCACAAACTGGGAAGGCATTATCTAAAAAATCTATCACCCCTTGTCCGTATTCTGCGCTATATCTTGGTAATCCTATTTAAACATTACTCTCAGATTCCATTACAAATGTCTAAACTTAGTTTTAACCTACCTTCACCTAGAAAAAATAGAGTAGATGTGATAATGAACTTAAGGTTTTATACTTGACTAACAGAGAGCTAGCAAATAGCACAAGGTGTACAAGAAGTAATATGTGTCATGCAGTAGTTAAGAAATAGTTGAACAAGACATATGGCGGTACAAGTAACAAGAGAGTGATGAAAGTTAATGGAGGTGCAACAGAGGCAATTAAGCCGTTACTGGGAAACTATTATCAGTATGATGGGACTCCAATTCTCAAGGCAATGTACAGAGAAATGAAGGAATGCATTTATGTCGAGAAAGATGAAGATGAGACCAAAGGAGTCTACTGGTACAGAAAGGAATTTTAGGTTGATGAGCATTATTATGCTAATGGCGAGTATATAATTCTATTATTATCACTGCATTTACTTCAGTAATTTTAGATTACTTGCAAGTCAATGCGGTACAATAAGATAATAGTTATACAGTAACTCGATGTAATGAAATAAATATGATACCATTCCAGTTATCCAAGAATTTGTAAGCTGACTAGTAATTTTTCCTGTTGCTTCAACTTTCTGATTCTAATCTTCAATGCTAGTGACATTAAATTGAAAACTAATGATGAATACAAGTGCATAGAAATATAAACAGAGCTTATCAGGGTAACTAAAAGTGAAAAGAAAGCTACTGCATCCATTAGCATTAAAAATAAAAATACATCAGAAGAACATAAACTTCATAGATTAAAGTACAACAGAAGAACATAAACTTCAAAGTGTTAACATTACAATCTAAAATCATCACTACTGTTGTAAAACTGAATAACATATGATCATGACATTTTTCTTTATTTATACTGTTGTAAAAAGAGAGAAGTGAGTGTAAATTAATACCAGAAGTAGTATAAGGCTAAAATTGTTCCTAAATAAAAAATGAAATCAAATGAAAATAATACATACATCACCAGCAATGCACAGTCCAAAATAGATTAAGTGGATTACTAAAATAGATCCGCAAAATCATATCAAAAAAATAACGCACACAAATATGCAAAGTTAGGATTCGAGTATAACCTGATGAGATTCTTTGAAATAATACCAAGCGCTTTAATCGCCGCACCAATCAAGCTACTTCAAGTGATATAAATCCCCCTATCAAACACACAATATAACATCAATAACATTCAAAATCAAATCAAACTAAATTACAGTTATACATACATTATTACACAAGCCAAAAAAACATAGAAAAGAAACCCTAAATTATAAGTTTGAAACACAGGAAATTATAAACCCCAAATCAAAAGCCCTAAAAAATAAATCCGAAATCGAAATACTAAAGCCCCAAATCAAAATACTAAAGCCCAAAATCAAAAGCCCTAAAAATAAACCCTAAATCGAAACACTAAAGCCCCAAATCAAAAGCCCTAAAAAAAACCCTAAATCGAAAAAAAGTTTAAAATATCTGCAAAATTACCTGCAAAATCCACCAATGTAAAGCCCCCAAAGTATCTGCAAGTTGAAAATGAAGCTCAAATTTAGAAAATGTTGTTCATATTTAGAAACTGAAGCTCAGATTTAGAAAAAAAACGTTGCAAAATCCACCAATTGAAAACGAAAGAGAGAAGAAGAGAGTGAATATCAGCCTTCGAAGGTCAGATTTAGAAAACTTGAGTTGAGTTATTGGAGCAGTAAAATAATATGAGGTTAGCGAGAGGTTGTTAAGTAATGAGTGATACTGCGAGAAAAAGTTTATGAAAAGTTGTAAGGTTGAGAAATCAACCTGAGAAAATGGAAGTAAGATACTTGAATATATCATTATCTGATCCTTAGTGTGATTCTGAGGACAGAATTTTAAGGGGGGAAGGATGTAATATCCGGGACATAGCATGTAATTATTTTTATCGATAAATGATTATTATGTGAATTTTTGGTTAATTATTTGACGATTCGTGTTGTTATGTGGATATTAATATGTGGTAAAGTATAAACATGTTAGTTTTATTATGTCCAGAATACAATACAGATAATTAAGGTATTTTTCTGCTAATTTTTGGAGTATTATATGATTTTATATTGATTTATGAATTTATTAATTATTTTCTGAATAATTACAAAATTATTTTATAAAGCCGGGAATCGTCCAACTTCAACCATTTTTACGTTTTTACAACCCGAAAATTTTCCGAAAACTCCTTCCTAACCTAATCTGGTAATCATTTTCCGTGTTTTGACTTTTTCGATCCGGAGTACGGTTTGACCCATGCGCGACCCTGATGCAAGATTTTCGATACGATAATCATTTCGGTGAATCAACAAAACCCGTATTCTCGAAAGACGGGATATTATGACATTATTTTCGTATAAAGTGTTTCATAAAATGCCCGGTTTGGATAGTTATCCAATACAGGTACCAAATCAGATCGTTTTTGTAGTTACTTAGCGGCTAAGTAACTAATTTATCGATCCAAAATGATCCAATACGAACCAATATTTCATAAATATATATAGCCCTTTTATTATTTTATTTTACTCGTATAATCATAATCGATCAGTAAAAATATAAAAAAATACAGAGAAAAACCTAAAAACGTTACGTTCTTGAGAATCGAACGTACGAACGAAGGCGTTATTGAACTCCGATTTGGGAGTGCTATATATCAAATCGAAGCTCTCATAAAGACCTTTCTGAATCAACCATCACTTTTGGTGCAGAAATCAAGGTTAATTTCTTATTTATTTATTTTATTTCGAATTATTTAATGATTAAATTATGAAATTTTGTTCTTGATGTTTTTGATATGATTTGATGGCATTATCATGTAGATAATTTTCACCTGATCAATTTGGTATCTTATATGTCAAAAATAGAGGTCAATAACATGGTGAAAATGGAGTTTGATTATGTGATATCTCGAATTAGGGTTCATGAACCCGTATGAATAAATTCAATTGAAAATTTAAGGATTTTTAAACTGTTATTTCTGGGAAATTTCTGACCATACCATCATGTACATCTGGTTAAGAAGTGTCGATTCATGGGCTCAAAGGTTATGGGGGACGTCGGGAACAGGCTTGCCGGAAACCACCGCTTGGCGGCATCGGAAAAGTTCGAGCCGATTTCTCGGCTAATCTATAGGTTGTTTGCAAAATCTGATAACAAAGATTGATTCGTGGCACGATAAGGAGTAAATCTGCAGTTGCAGGCATGTTTCTAGGTAGGGATGGACAGCGCCGGGGAAGTCGCCGCCGGCAGCTCGTAGGAGAAAACGGTGGGGGTGGAAAATTTCATTTTCTACCCCTACAGTTTTCAAAAGTTACAAATCCCGTATTTTAGTTTTTAAAATCCACAAAAACATGATTTCTGTTTTAATTACTTTCAAAATTATATTTTTCATTTATTTTTAAAATTAGAAAATTGTTTATTTAATTATTTTAAATTGAGAAAATTGTTTTAACTATTTAATTATTAAAATATAAATCAAAATTATTTTATTAATTAATTTTAATTAGTTTTTATTTATTTCAATTAATCGATTAATTTAATATTAATTGATTAATTAATTTAATTTATTATTAATTGATTTTAAATAATTTAATAATTAGATTTAATTATTTATTTTTGATTTAAAAATTCCGAAAAATAGTTTCGAGCTTTAAAATATTATTTTAAATTATTTTCAAGGCTCGATAATTATTATAAAATTATTTTAAAGTCAGATTCGGGTGTTCGAACCCTATTATTTAATTATAAATTGATTCGGAGTCCCATTTTAATTTTGAAAAATGTTCAAAAATTCGTAATAAATACCGGGAAAATCATTTTGACCCCGAATCTTCTTTGAAAAAGTATTTTGATCGAATATCTTGCGTGTTATGTGCTACGTGTTATCTGATTGATGTGTTATATGCCTATGTGGTTATTGTATGACTGTTTTCGTCATAACTTTCAATCCGTAAATCGGATTTGGGTAAAACAAAGGGTAGATAAAAGCTTATGACGTCTATGTGATGATTAGAATGATATGAGATTGAGTATTGATAGATACTTGTGATTCTTAGCAGAGTAAGCGTGGTATAGAAAAGAAATCCAGTGATCAGTAAATAGAACTGAAGTGTAGAAAAAGAAAGCAAATGATCGATGAATAAGAGCAAGGCATAGAAAAAGAAGGAAAGTGATGTAAAAGAAAAATTATTAGATGGGTACAAGTAAAGTTGAAAATCATCGGTGATAAGGCAAGTACTTCTGAACCTTCTTTAAGATATATTGCAAATTTTCAAACTTTCTCTTAACATGTTGTTGGTATTCAAAATAATTCATGTTTCATGTTGCAAGCACTTTAAACTATTCAACCTTGAACCCTGATTCTTATTGATCTTGAGCCATAAGCCTTATTCTTCATAAAACATTAATTGTTGAATTCCCAGATACGAGCCAGACATGTACGATACTACACCACAAATACATATCTAGCGCTTATTGATTTCTGATATTGAATTGCTTGACCTACCAACCCTTACGGCTTGTTCAACAGAAGACCAATTGTAATAACCCCAATTTTTGAGAAATTTTGAAACCCTTATGAATAGTGTTTTTGCTGAACGAGAAAACTTTTCATGCCACGCTATGTAGGGGTTCTGTTATTGATCTTATGGGATATTATTAGTACTCTATGTGGTATATAAGTGTATGTAAAGATCGTCAGAATCCAATTCCGAACACTTTGGTTTTTCCCGGAAATCCATAAGATACGGAGAGAATTGAGTATAAGGTAACAGGATAAAAATGATTTAAATTAAAGGATTATAATAGAGGATCATAAAAAGGAATATAATGTATTGAGAAAGGTTAAAGGAACCTAAGTAATAAGATCCCGGGTATGATCCTTCAAACGATAAACGAGAACGAAAGTTAAGCGAACCGTATAACAGATCAGCGGTCATTAGGCAAACGATTACGAAGTTAATCAAAGGGATTAGTGGGAATGATGTCATCCAACCAATAGAAAGAGGACAAGGAAGGGAGGATGACATCATGAGGATGACATAAGCATGACATGGGAAGGAAGGAGGTGTGGTGGCTTTGTAACCACACAAATTTAAGGGCAAAAAGGTAATTGACTAAATCAAATACAAAAACCAAGCAACCAAGCCAAGTAAATTCATTCTTCATCAAAAATCAAAAAGAACCAAGGCATTAGTTCTTCATTGCTCACGGCTTTTCACTATTCAAAAGGCAAGAAAAATTCAAAATCAAAGATCCAAGCTACCTAAATTGGTAAGATAATTCCCTAACCATCTTCATGCTTAGTTAGGGCTATATCATGAGTTTAAGCCATTAATTCCTTCTCAATCTTCTTCATTTAATCAAAGAAGAAGACTATGAATAGTGTTTTCAAGTTTTTAACTTGAAGTTTTTCTTGTTTTTCTTGAAGATCCAAGCTTTCCTAAGACTTCTCAAAGCTTCTTAAGGCTTCCTAGCTCCTCCCACCACTTCAAGGAAGGTATACCATCTCCAAACCCTAGATTCCTATATATTATAAGATGATTTTGATTAGTAGGATGATATTGTAGCTTGTTGTTGTGATTAGAGTTTGGGATTTGAAATGGTAGTGAAATGGAATGGTAAATGTTGAGGTTTTGATGAAAAGAACTTAAGTATGATTAAAGTTAAGCTTAGGCATAAGTATGAATGATTAAATTGAATTGGTCGGGGTTGTTATGATGTGATGAGGATGGATGTTGGTTGTATGTTGGATTTGAGGTTGATTTGGAATGGGTTTGAATGGTTTAAAATATTGGAAATCGCGTAAACGTAGCCGTCGTAACGTCCGATTTTCTTTGGACTGTTTTTGTGCATAGCATTAGGACCCGAGAACCCCCTGCTAGATTATGACCACTGCCATGTTTAGATAGCTCATGTTACGAGCTTCGTTTTGATATGTAGTTCGTTCTATTCCGATGCACGGTTTAGGAGAAACGAACGTTTCAAATAACGGCGTTTCGCGAACGAAACTTTTTCCCTCGCCTTACTTTGAAACATATGTTAAAGACCAAAAAGGGTTAATTAATGCATGAAACATTTAAGGTAAGTGTGTTAGGCAGTTGGTAAGACACTCGCGAAGGAATCGCCTTAAAACTCGTAAAGGTTAAATTATTAAAAATGGTGGAGCCGTGGGTACCCGAGTGACTTAAGCGAATCAGTGAGCGCAAAACAAGCGTTAGAGTCTAAGTTAGTTAAAGTATAGATTTACAAGTGACTTTGGTTTAATTCCAGCTTACTTGTTGTTTATAGGTTACCAGACTCGTCCCGAGCCATTCGTAAACCCAGTCGCTCAGGCAAGTTTTCTACCCGTTATAACTGTTGTTGTGATGAATATATGTATTTGCATTATCTTGCGATAGATGCATGTTGGTTAATTAGCAAATGTTGCAATATATCGAAGCATGCTGCTATGGTATATATATATGCATGCCTGTTTCGCATTCTTTCCATATATATATATCTGTTGGTTCAGTTGATAATACCTATGCTAGACGATAGCGGTAACTTGCATTTACCCTTAGTATAGGGACCCAAAGGTGAAAATATTTTCTAAAACCGGGAGTCGAGGATCCCGAGTAGATTTTGTATATATGGATATGGATATATATATATATATATATTTATATATATATATGGTTATAGTTTTCCAAACTATTAATCGAATAAGGTTTATTCGATTACTTTAACTTTATTTTATTATTGAATATTATTTCGAATATTATTCGAAGGCGTATGACTCCTTTATATTAAATGAATATTATTTTGAATATTCATTCGAGGGCTTATGACTCTTTTATATTATTTATGGAATATTATTTGAATATTCATTCGAGGGCTTATGACTCAGTTTATATTATTTAATGAATATTATTTGAATATTCATTTGAGGATCTATGACTCCAATTATTTGCTGAGGTATATTCTTTATTTTATTAAAGAATAAGGTGTCAATAATCAAACTTATTTTCGATTATTCAAATAAAGATAGTACTTTCATATAAGTATATCTTTGGTTATTTAATACTCGTTTCAAGTATAAGTTTTAATACTTCTACTTCAATTATTTTTATAAAGATTATTCTTTATGGGAATATTATTTAATTAATAATATTCAGTCATTTTCTAAATATTCTGGGGACTGATTTACTTCATTAAATCAGCTTTACTCCAAACACTCTATAAAGTGTTTTCGAGTCTTCAAAATGATTTTTAAAAGTTAGAGCGGATCCCAAAACTCATTTTTATATTTAAGATCTTCCTTTTTAAGGGGATTTAAATACTCGCTCAAAACCTGAGGGATCCGGCTCTGTGGTGTATTTTATATTCGCAACAAGGTTGCAGTTTTGGTAAATGAATTGATTACTTACCCAACGTTCGGGAAGTAAGTCCATCTATTGAGTCGGCATAAGCAACATGGGCTCAGTGGGCGTCCATGATAGTGTAAGTGGCTCAGTGGGAGTCCATCAAATGCATAAGTGGCTGAGTGGCAGTCCAGCATAAGGTCCTATTGAGACCAGGGTGATGACCAGTGGGGAATTCGTCCATCTATTAGTAGAAAAGGTTACTTATGGGTATCTTTGCCTGATCAGCAAGATATCTGGTTTATGCCAAAATTCTTTTCCTTTCCAAATTTATTGGATATTGCAACTCTGTTCATACTTTACATGACAGAGGTTTTCAGGAAATTGTATAAAGAAGATGTATATGTGGATATATATATATATATATATATCAGAACTTAATGAAGTATATCATGACTTCATTTCCTTTAATAATATTTCAAAGATTTAATCTATTCAAATCTTATTTTGTAGTCTCATCTATGTGATGAACTGTTGAAAACTCTTTATACTTTGAACAGTGGTAGTTCAAGTAGCTTTATAAATGATATAAGTGTGGTGAAGTATTGGTAACTTCATTCCTTGTTTTTACTTATATCTAGTAAGTAATTATCTTACACATGATAGAGATTCTATTAAGTATCCATTTAGATACTTATATTATTGTTATCACTATGTATTATCTTACGAGCTGTAAGGCTCACTCTTGCTTTATTTCTTCATCACACAACAACAGTTAGGAGAGATGGCCAGACTCCAGCAGACCCAGCGCAAGCGCGTGGGAAGCGTCCCGCGTCTTCCCGATGATGTTGTAGCTGCTATAGCTGCAGAGGTAGATCTATTGTAGATCAGACCATCTACTTTTGAGAATCAATTATGTATAATTATAACTTGTGGCAGATAATGGCAATTAACTGTAAATTTATCAAGTAATCATTTTGGGTTGTAATAACTTTTAAATGGTGGATTCAAAGACTTGTACTTATTTCAATTTCATCTCTGAGACTATAACGGGTTGTGGTGTGTGTTAGTGTGGGGTCACAGCATAAGGTTATTATTATTAATTAAGTGAAGTGATATTGTGGAAAGAAAGACCGTGACGACCCGGATCCCCGACCCCGGATCTGGGGGTGTTACAGAAATGGTATCAGAGCTAAGCGTTATAAACCTCAGAGATGATGGGACGTTAAGATAATAAGTTAACTAAGATAATAAGAACTCTTGCCAAGTTCATAGTCGGGCTACCTAACGTAGCACTGACAGTTAAAACCCTTATGGGAACCCTTATAAATATCGTGATAGAAGCGTAGTTCGTTATCGTATATGGTAGCGGGACTCCGAACCCTGAGGTTGAGGAGCAACATCGCGATGATATTTTATTACTAATTGGAGATCGGATTGTGGATCCGATAGAGTGTCCTAATGCAGGACCGGATGATGTTGATATTGAGGATTTAGCGGTTGAGGATGTTGTCCTGGAAGGGATAGTTGTTGAGGAGGATCCCATGGAGGATCCTGACAGGATTGGATAAAGGACCACTGATGAATTGATGACCATGGTTTGGTCGACTACCAGAGGTAGGATTGGCCGGTCACTACCAGAGGTTCGTTGAAGTTGTAAAGATAGTAGCCCCTTTAACGCGGCTTACTCGTAAGACTGAGAAGTTCGAATGGACAGAGAAATATGAGAACAGCTTTCAGGAACTGAAGCAGAGGTTGGTGATGGCCCTTATGCTGGCATTGCCGGATGGAAAAGGAGATTTTGTGAAGTGTAGTGACGCTTCGCACAAGGGCTTAGGGTGCGTGCTTATGCAGCACGGTAAGGTAATCGCGTACATGTCAAGACAATTAAGGTAATATGAAATTCGATATCCCCGCCCATGAGCTTAGGCTCGTGGCAATAGTTTTACCCTAAAGATTGGAGGCACTACTTGTATTGAGAGAAGTGCAAGATTTACACAAACCATAGGAGCTCTAGTACCTTTTTACGTAGAAAGAGCTCAACATACGCCAGAGGAGGCGGTTAGAGCTAATCAAGAATTATGATTGGGAGATTCTTTATAATTCGGGGAAAGCCAATGTGGTGGATGATGCCCTTAGTAAAAAGGAGAGACTCAAGATGATAATGATTTTGGGAGGGTTGAAAAAAAAAATAGATATGAAGGTAACCGGTGCCGGTACCGAAAAGTTGTTTGAGATTGCAATACAGCCCGAATTATTGGAAATGAACATATTGTGCCAGAAAAAGTGATGAATGAAGGCAGAGAGCCAACAAATAGATATGAGATTAATACCGAGAGAGATGATAAGGGAATAATGAGGTATTCCTATAGAATTTGGGTTCCGAAAGTTCAAGAGCGTAAGGATGAGAACTTAGATGAGAGCCATAGTTTGAGGAATAAGATTTAGAGCAAACCCTGAACGTGATAGTCAGGGAGGTCGCCATCAAGATAGAAGGAACCCACGACATAATGGAGTGGAAAATGAAGATTTTAAATTAAAAGATGACTCCAATTATGGGGAGTAGGAAGAAATATTTAGACTAAGAAAGTAAAAGTCGAGCGAGATAAGGAGACCCAAGACGGTACTCCTATACGGAAATTCATGAACCTGTCTAAACAGAACTTATATTTTATTCCCAACCACCACCTTGAGGAAACAATGTGGTGTGAAATTCTTTCAGGACCTCTAAGTCACTAAGCTCTCAGAGTTCCAAGGAACAAGCTGACCCAGTCGAGGCAAGAGCCTGGCTAAAGGAAATATAGGAATCATTTGAGATTCTAAATGATTGACGAATCACAAAAGACTGTTTTTATCACTTACCCTCCTAAAAGAGAGGCCACCTGCTGGTGAAAGACCAAGAAAGGCACGGAGCCAGAGGTTAGAATAAACTGATTTAAGTTCAGTCAATTGTTTTCGGGAAAGTAATTCCCAAGGTTATGGAGATAGTGTAAAAGCTTTAGAGTCAGAACAAAGGCAGACGAGTATGATAAATTATGAATCTAAGTTGTAAAAGTTGTCAAGATTCGTTCTGAGGACACGGATCCAGAATGACGGGATGTTTGAAATCAATGCTTATATTGTGATTGGTTTGTGAAATAATGATAAGAGAAAGGAAAATAAAAAGAAACTGAAGTGGAAAGGAATATAAAGGCAATAGAGTTTGAGGAATGATAAGGGAGTTGGGTATGAGGAAACCCTAAAGACTCATAGTAATAGAAATAGAAAAGTATGTAATCGTCAGGATGATGATCCACCATGAGTTAAAATTGATGGTTGAAGGCATAAGAGATACATATATTGTACCCCCTTTAAGTTGGGAGGATTCGAGGAAACCTTGAGATAGTTCGAAGGATAAATATTGAGACACGGATAGACTGAGGAGACAAGAAAGTAAGAAATCAGGAAAAATTGGATGAAGGAAGTGACCTTCAATAATGTGAAATGTAAGACCGGTGGCTCGATACCCAGAAAGGGAGACGCCAGGTATGGGAGGTATCCCAACATTGAGGTGACTGTTGAGATAAACAACAAAAGTAAATAAGGAATTATTAAGAAGAAGTTCACGTTGAACATGACCAATATCTTCCAGAACATCCATGTTATCATTACCAAATCAGGAAAGAAAAGCGGATGACCATTGTTATCTTTTGAAGGCCATATGGATTGACCTCAATTTGAATAAGGATGCTATTATGAAGTTAGGTATAGACTATCGAGGTGGGAATGATGAATAAGATAATCTATCAAGGATATATGACTTGATTTATCCATGGAAGGATGCAGGTACCTTTTAAAGGTGGAATTAAGGATAGAACATTGGTAACTTAAAATGAATCCTAGGGGACTGCATAAAGGTTGGCATGTCACCCTTAATAGGGACAGTATGAGTTTTGACAATATGATTGGGAAAGGGTTAAAGTAACAACAACCTTTAAGAATCAGTGGAGAAATTTTTCAGAAGAATATAGACAATGGTTCTAGTATTAGTAAATGGTATTGTGATATGCCCTGTATCTAGGGAATACAGGAGGAACGATTGAAGGATAACCTTAGAGGTTTTACAAGGAGAAAGGTAATATTCAAAATTCTCAAGAATAGAAATGTTGATAAAGGAAATATGACGTAATTATAATGTTGCCAAGTGGGGCACGTGTTAAACCACGAGAAAGTATGGATCGAACCAGTAATGGTCGAAATTGTTCAGGGCAATTAGGACTTAAGATAAAAGATGTTCTAATTATGATTGAGAGTCAGTCATGACAGTGATTAACCTCTAAAGACTGAGGGGATAACTTATGGAAAAATGGAAATTTTTTTTTACTCATCAGATATTAAAGAAAAGTATTTTCACATAAGCTGTGATTGAAATAAGGTAGAAAATTTATTTGGAGGTGGTTAAAATGACATTGACTGTAAGGAAATTTTACTATCAGGAAAGGCCAAAGAGGTGGCCGACACTTTAAAGGTAAGAGGATAATTATAGGTGCTTGTGCCAAAGGAATACAGTGATGATGGTTAAAGCTATGAAGGTTGTATTATGGTTTGGAAGATTGACATTCCTTCTGATGACTGTGCAATACCCAACCGTAATAGTAGTTGGTAAATGTTTAATTCGTGTAATCGCCATGAGCAGGCTATCTATCTCAGAAGGTACTATCTTGAGATAAGCCAGGACCATGTTTCAAAAAGGACTAGACGAACCTTTGACTTGAGTCCTCTATTTAGGGCGTATGATTAAGAATGGTATTAACCTGCTATCGTTGCTTTGATTGAAACTCTTCTGCACTTTTATCTGCTTCATGTCATGAAAGTACGTCAGAGTTTGGAGTGTTCTTCATGAATTGTGATTGGTAGTTATGTTAACTCCTTAGGAGAATTTGATACGACATGTATGGACTCCGTATGGTTAGCTATTAAGACTTCATGGAAAATGAATGACTACAGTAGGTTAGTGGTGGACCATAGTAAGGCAGCAATGATTCTGCGAGTAATGAGCTGATTACAACCGTGAGAGTTATATTGGAATGGGTGTTGAGATTGAGTACCACTAATCGGGTCGTGGTAGTGTATAAGTTATCATTTATAGACTAATTAAGTAAAGTATCTACCTAGTGAATTATTATTCTTTCTTATCAATAGAGAGTCGTATTATTATACGAGGAAGGTTACGGTGCGAGCATAGAATCCTAGTAACGGTGATATATAGAATGAGATCGCAAGTTCGATTTTCGATGTCGAGGGAGTTTCAAAGGTGATTGTGTATATGCTCGAGGAAGAGCATGGGTCCATAGAATGATGGACGGATTAGCAAAAAAAAAAATATTTAGGCACGTGAAATGCGATGCTATAATACTTGATATTGATATAAATACATATATATTTTGTTCTTCTATGACAAACCTCTATAGTTCAGAGGTAGATTCCAAGCCAGATATTTTATGGCAATAAAATTTTTATGAATATACAATTCTCTTCATTTCGTTCTTTTCTCTTCTTTTCATTTCATGTAAGCTGAGAAGAACAACCCTTCCAGAAGGGGAGGTATTGCCGAATGACTATCTATCTAGAAGCCTAGTAGGATACCACATGTTGTTTAATTGCTTGTCAAGTACTAAAGGCTGGCCACCTTCTGTACTAACTATGCGATATAACAAGTGTTCATGATCATAGTGATCTCTCAACAAATTCCTTTACTTCTATATGATTAATCAAACTTTGGAAAATAGAAATAACTGAAAAAGGAGTAATAAAGTGGTGGTAGTATGCGGAATGGAAACACATTCGTGA
Organism: Apium graveolens; assembly: GCF_009905375.1. Taxonomy (NCBI): domain Eukaryota; kingdom Viridiplantae; phylum Streptophyta; class Magnoliopsida; order Apiales; family Apiaceae; genus Apium; species Apium graveolens. The sequence continues at coordinate 61,681 of NW_027421558.1, forward strand.
TACTAAGGTTGACGTGGTTATTAAAAGGTTATAGAACGCTATCGAGCAAAAGTATAACCCGTAAAATATTAGGAACGGAAGGTAGTAGCGATTACGAACTGGAAAAGAATGGGTATTGAGAAGCAAAAGTTCTAATGATAAAAGCTATAATGAGAGTCTGTGCAATAGACTTGAAAGAATTTGGAATGATCACTTAATTCGGATTGAGTTATCTTACGACAATAGATCATATGTCATTATCGAGATGTCGCCTTATGAGATCCTTGAGGGAAGATAATGTCGATCTCCCTTATGTTAGGATGAAGTTGTAGAGCGCAAGATGCTCAGACCCGTAGTAGTCCAAAGGACCAAGGATATGATAGATCTAATCAGAGGACGGCTGGTAGTAGCCCAAGATGGACATGATAAGTATGTTGATTTGACACGAAAGGATAAAGAGTATGAAATAGGGGACCTAGTAATGTTATAGGTATCCCTTGGAAAGGATTGATGAGGTTCGGAAAGAAAGGAAAGCTAAGTCTACAATTTGTTGGACCCTTGGATATATTAAGACGTTTGGGAAGTTAGCATATGAGCTAGCCCTAACCCCGAATATGTAGCGAGTCATAACGCGTTTCACGTATCAATGTTAAGGAAGTGTAATTCAGATACCAGATAAATAGAGGCATATGAGCGCATAGATATGCAACCCGACGTAACCTATATGGAGCAACCAGGAAGGGTTATAGAGTGAAAAGGAACAAGTGCTTAGGAGAAGGATTATCAAACTAGGCAGAGTTTGGTGGTAGAACCACAATGTGGAAAATTGACTCGATAGTTAGAAAGTGTAATGCTAAGAAAGTATCCCCATTTGTTTTCTATCTGATTCCGGGACGGAATCCTTTTAAGGAGGGGAGACTGTAATAACCCCAATTTTTGAGAAATTTTGAAACCCTTATGAATAGTGTTTTTGCTGAACGAGAAAACTTTTCATGCCACGCTATGTAGGGGTTCTGTTATTGATCTTATGGGATATTATTAGTACTCTATGTGGTATATAAGTGTATGTAAAGATCGTCAGAATCCAATTCCGAACACTTTGGTTTTTCCCGGAAATCCACAAGATACGGAGAGAATTGAGTATAAGGTAACAGGATAAAAAGGATTTAAATTAAAGGATTATAATAGAGGATCATAAAAAGGAATATAATGTATTGAGAAAGGTTAAAGGAACCTAAGTAATAAGATCCCGGGTATGATCCTTCAAACGATAAACGAGAACGAAAGTTAAGCGAACCGTATAACAGATCAGCGGTCATTAGGCAAACGATTAGGAAGTTAATCAAAGGGATTAGTGGGAATGATGTCATCCAACCAATAGAAAGAGGACAAGGAAGGGAGGATGACATCATAAGGATGACATAAGCATGACATGGGAAGGAAGGAGGTGTGGTGGCTTTGTAACCACACAAATTCAAGGGCAAAAAGGTAATTGACTAAATCAAATACAAAAACCAAGCAACCAAGCCAAGTAAATTCATTCTTCATCAAAAATCAAAAAGAACCAAGGCATTAGTTCTTCATTGCTCACGGCTTTTCACTATTCAAAAGGCAAGAAAAATTCAAAATCAAAGATCCAAGCTTCCTAAATTGGTAAGATAATTCCCTAACCATCTTCATGCTTAGTTAGGGCTATATCATGAGTTTAAGCCATTAATTCCTTCTCAATCTTCTTCATTTAATCAAAGAAGAAGACTATGAATAGTGTTTTCAAGTTTTTAACTTGAAGTTTTTCTTATTTTTCTTGAAGATCCAAGCTTTCCTAAGACTTCTCAAAGCTTCTTAAGGCTTCCTAGCTCCTCCCACCACTTCAAGGAAGGTATACCATCTCCAAACCCTAGATTCCTATATATTATAAGATGATTTTGATTAGTAGGATGATATTGTAGCTTGTTGTTGTGATTAGAGTTTGGGATTTGAAATGGTAGTGAAATGGAATGGTAAATGTTGAGGTTTTGATGAAAAGAACTTAAGTATGATTAAAGTTAAGCTTAGGCATAAGTATGAATGATTAAATTGAATTGGTTGGGGTTGTTATGATGTGATGAGGATGGATGTTGGTTGTATGTTGGATTTGAGGTTGATTTGGAATGGGTTTGAATGGTTTAAAATATTGGAAATCGCGTAAACGTAGCCGTCGTAACGTCTGATTTTCTTTGGACTGTTTTTGTGCATAGCATTAGGACCCGAGAACCCCCTGCTAGATTATGACCACTGCCATGTTTAGATAGCTCATGTTACGAGCTTCGTTTTGATATGTAGTTCGTTCGATTCTGATGCACGGTTTAGGAGAAACGACCGTTTCAAATAACGGCGTTTCGCGAACGAAACTTTTTCCCTCGCCTTACTTTGAAACATAGGTTAAAGACCAAAAAGGGTTAATTAATGCATGAAACATTTAAGGTAAGTGTGTTAGGCAGTTGGTAAGACACTCGCGAAGGAATCGCCTTAAAACTCGTAAAGGTTAAATTATTAAAAATGGTGGAGCCAAGGGTACCCGAGTGACTTAAGTGAATCAGTGAGCGCAAAACAAGCGTTAGAGTCTAAGTTAGTTAAAGTATAGATTTACAAGTGACTTTGGTTTAATTCCAACTTACTTGTTGTTTATAGGTTACCAGACTCGTCCCGAGCCATTCGTAACCCCAGTCGCTCAGGCAAGTTTTCTACCCGTTATAACTGTTGTTGTGATGAATATATGTATTTGCATTATCTTGCGATAGATGCATGTTGGTTAATTAGCAAATGTTGTAATATATCGAAGCATGCTGCTATGGTATATATATATGCATGCCTGTTTCGCATTCTTTCCATATATATATCTGTTGGTTCAGTTGATAATACCTATGCTAGAGGATAGCGGTAACTTGCATATACCCTTAGTATAGGGACCCAAAGGTGAAAATATTTTCTAAAACCGGGAGTCGAGGATCCCGAGTAGATTTTGTATATATGGATATGGATATATATATATATATATATATATATGGTTATAGTTTTCGAAACTATTAATCGAATAAGGTTTATTCGATTACTTTAACTTTATTTTATTATTGAATATTATTTCGAATATTATTCGAAGGCGTATGACTCATTTATATTAAATGAATATTATTTTGAATATTCATTCGAGGGCTTATGACTCTTTTATATTATTTATTGAATATTATTTGAATATTCATTCGAGGGCTTATGACTCAGTTTATATTATTTAATGAATATTATTTGAATATTCATTTGAGGATCTATGACTCCGATTATTTGCTGAGGTATATTCTTTATTTTATTAAAGAATAAGGTGTCAATAATCGAACTTATTTTCGATTATTCAAATAAAGATAGTACTTTGTTAGGTCACACTTTCACTGTAGAGGGGGTGAATACAGTGTTTATTACAATCAAATCAAACTTCAAGAACTTATGTAACAGAAAACAAACTTTATTTAAACAATAAACTCTGTTACAATCTGGAACTGTTATCTCTCAGTGATGAACAAAATATCACGAGAGCTGCTAGGGTTATTAAATAATATTCTCGATAATGATAACACTTATAGTGTAAACCCTATGTCTGTGTTTATATACTACACAATTACAAGATAATCGCTAATTGATATGGAATATAATTCTGCTTCCTAAAATATATCTATCAGATATCTTCTATTCCAAGTATTCCATTCTTCACGGAATTCCTTCTTCATGCATATCTCTTCTTATGTTTATCTTGATCTTCTTAACTTTAATCAGCTACTGTCCTTATCTGATCGTCCTTCAGCACTTAAGTTCTGATATCTATCTCCTGATAACATAAGTACTGATATCCCTTAAGTTCTGACTTCCAGTATAAGTACTGATCAGTTAAGTACTGATTTGTTCTGTTCAAATAAGATCTGAAATCTAAACATAAAACATATTAGCCATGACATTATCAAATATATCTAACAATCTCCCCCAACTTGTAAATTAACAAAATATACAAGTTTAACAGATATTTGATGATGTCAAAAACATTAAGTACAAATGCATGAGAAATAGACAAGATAACTACAACTTACAGTCCTTAAAGTTTTTACCAATTCAACTTCTGATAACAACTTCAATCTGTATAAATATCAGAATTTAAGCAGTTGTAGATCTTCGACTTGGCTTCATCATTTTCTGATCTCTCTGATGTCAGGAGTTGTTCTGAGATAATTCTTCAACAAACATTTCTCAGCATATCTGAGTTCATCAATCATTCTCCGTTTGACATCTTTAAGCTCTGCAGTATCTTCACCAGTTTGAAATATTGCAGCTCTGAGATCATTAATCTTTGCTTTTCTCAACTCCCGATCTAGTCTTATGACATAAGCTTTATTAGACTCTAGATTGAATTCAAGCCCCTTAATACCAAGATATGTTCTGATCTGTGCAGTATTAGGCTTCATATCAACAATATCACCATTGTGATTTCTGTACTTTGGAACATATCTGCTGTCAGACTTAACAGAATAAAGTCTTTTCTGTCTCTGAATCTGTTCCTTTAAGTAGTTTGCAGCAGTCTCTGTTATTCTGTCATCCACTTGAAGTAAGAATAATACATGCTCCAATTCTTCAAAATACTTCAATGGAATGGCATTTTGTCTTATATGATAAACCCTACCATCTGTCATGAAATACAACATGATGTATTCTTTCAAGTAGGTATGGTAAACCATCTGTACAGATTCTAGTTGATTCAATCTCTCAGGAGTTGCTCCAATACCTGGTTCACTCAAGGAAGTTGGATCATCGGTAGTGTTGTGTACTCTTCTTTCATCAGCACTTCCCAATCCAGTTTTATCTCTAGCTTCCTTTCCAGTAACTACTCTTGCTTCAAAACCACTTGAAGTAGTCTTCAAAGATTGAGTCTGTTTTGCTTTAGTGAATCCTGGTAGGAGTGTTTTAGATTTATTTTCTGATATCAAGTTAACTTGAGCACTGTCAGAGGTTACTTGCTTCTTCTGAATATCAGAACTTACAATTTCTTGACTCTGAACAACTTGAGCCATGTCAGAGGTTGTTTTAAGAACTTGTCTTGAAGTCAGAGCAAGATTATCTTTTCCATCAGTAATTTCTTCTTCATCAGGAGGTACATAAGGCTTGATAGGTTCACCAACCTTTTCTTTACCCTTGGATCTTGGATCTATCTGTGGTTGTGATCTAGCCAAAGTTTCTTCAGTATGTATCCTTTCTTTGATCATAATGCCTTTAGGTTTTGGAAGTAACTTTTTACCAGAAGCTTCAGATTTAGATGTGACTTTCTCTGATTTAAGTCTGGCTTCTTCTTCCTTTAAACTTTCCAAGTCCATCCCTGGATTTTCTTGAAGAAATAACTGTCTTGACATTTCCTCATCAAGATCTAGAAGTTCATCAGAACTTATCCTTTTACCAGCAGCAGAACTTATTCTTTTCCCAGTATCAGAACTTGTTCTGTGACTAGCTTGTCTTGATGTAAACCTTCTACCTTGACTATGACCACTACCCATTCCAGAGTTTCCTTGGTCATCTTTTCCATCATCCTTTCCTTGCAGTGACTTGTTGGTTTTGCATTTGGACTTAATTACCTTCTCCCCCTTTTTGGCATCAGCAGGTAATAAAAGAGAGATAAGTAGTTCCACTGAGGTCTGGATTTCAGTAAGTTGCGATTGCTGAGAAGCTTGATTTGTCAGAATTTGATCAATCTGAGCTTGTTGCTTCTCTTGAGTTTTCTCAATATAAGCAACCCTGTCAATGGTAGGTTGGAAGAACTTTTTCTTATCAAGTTTCCAAACTTGTTCCTGTTTAATAAAGTTCTCCTGAATCTTGTGTAGCTCTGCATGAGTGTTGGAATGAAGACCTTGTAGATGTTTAGTACTCAATGCAGTGACTCTAAGCTGGATTTTAAAATCATCAGAATGTAACATTTCATCAGCTTTAGTCAAGTGCTCAGCAAGATGTAAAGCATTTGGAACACATGAAACTGAGTTCCATTCCTTAGTCCACTCCTGACCTGCAGGAGTTTCACTCCAAGGTACTGGTGCATCCCTGATAACAAACTCCTTTAGCAGTTCAGACTTAAGAAGAGTCAGTGGAGGAGTATGTCCTGAAGGACCTGCTTCATCAGCATCTACAGTTGTAGCAGCTTCACCAGTATCTCCAACATTTGCAGCATCAGAACTTAAAGAATCAGTATCTTCTGATAAGACAACTGTATGAGTAGCAATGGAGGCTTCAACATCCTCTAATTGCTGATCTGATACTAAGTTCTGATCAACAGCTATATCCTGATGCTCACCTAAAATCTGATCATCATCTTGATGCAGAGAAGGTGTTAGTGATAACTCAGGAGTTTGAACAGCATCAGTAACAGGTGTTGGGAAGGATTATTTGCTGTTGGAGCTTCTAAGAAAAGTATTTCAGGCACAACCAAGTTCTGAATATCAATTTCAGCACTTGTGCCTGGATTAACAAGAGATATAGAAGGTGAATTAGCCTTGTCAGATACAGGTTCCTGAGATGGAGTTGATGGAGAAGAAGTGACTGGAGCAAATTCCTTGTCTTGTGAGATCAGAGATTCCTGATCCCCTTCCTTAGCTGCTTCCTCCTCATCATCTGAAACTGGCCTCTGTGCCCTCTGTTTCTTGTACTTCCTTGTTGATTTGGATTCCTTGGGAGTTGCAGGAACCGTCATACGTCTAAGCCTCTTGAGAAGCCTAGAACCCCCAATTGCAGAATCCTTCTGAGAAGTTGCCTTCTCAGCTTCATCTCTCAAAGTAATCCTCCTCTTCTTCTGAGATGTTTGAGGAACAAACTTTGCTCCATCAATGATTAAATCCTTTGGTGCCATGTGAAAAAATATTGAAATTCAAGTATGCCTGTTAGGTGTGTGAGATAATGTCTGTATGAAAAACCAACGTGAGAAAGAATGAGAAAGAGAGTAAAAGTAAGAAGAGAGATAAAGTATAAAGAAAGTAAAAGATTAAAGAAATCTTCTCTCTGTTGTTCTTATACTCGAAGAAAAATGTTACCGTTGGACACCTGTCAGACATGCAGTAATAACGGATAGTTACTGGGCTCGAGAAAACAGGAATGATTACTTATCCAGTTGCCTTGATTCAAGGAAAAACCATTTCAGTTATCAAGAGACACAGGTTTAATTCAAAATTGAAACCGTTAGCACTGATTGAATTGTTTTTCACTGCAACATTAATATTCTGAAAATGAATCATGTTAAAAATGACCGAGATAATTTCGATGAATAAGTGCTGACAAAGAATCAGAACTTAAATAAAGACAAAATTTAAATGATCATCAGAATATCAAGCAGGATTTAACAACACAGATAAAATAACTCAGAGACAAAATCTTGAAGTAAAAACAGTTTTCATTAATATATCAAGTCAATACATATATGAAATAGAAATTACATCAATACAAGATTTTCCCTAAGCTTCTAATCCTAACGTCAACAGCTTTAGTCCTAGCTAAGAAGCCTGACAAAGCTGAGGATGAAGAAGAACAGGAAGAAGATGAGATTAAGTCATCCTCCTCTTCCTATCTTCGACAAACAAGATAGCGAGTCGAATGATTCGCTCTTGCTGACGGATACGACGAAGGTGAAGGTCTCTTCGAACGGCCACCAGATCACGTTTGATAACCTCTGGAAATTGAATCCAGAGATTGTGAGGGATGTTGGTGATAGGGTAGGGAGTTGAAATTCCATTCAAAAATACATGCACAGTCTCATCACCGTAATTGTAGAACCAGCCAAATTCAGCCATTTGTGATAGTAAATGAAAAACAAGACTGAATTTGTGATACAAGTGTGATGAGAAGACTAATGTGAAGTGGTTGCATATATAGGCATGAGAATGCCAAGAGACACAAAGATATTGAATGCAGACAGGTAGAATTAATTCTACCTCGTCTCCCTAGACTTTGAAAAAGAATAACAGTCATTGGAAAAGGAATGTACACATGTAACAAGAGTGAACTGTTCAAGGACGAGTGCCATTATGTTTTAACCATAGACTATTAATCTTCCACTTCAACATTTCGAAATTAATCTGAGACTGTTACCAAATTTTACTCACAGATAAGTCAAGTAAAGGGTTAGACTGAAAAATCAGAACTTAGACCTATACCAGAACTTAACAGTCATCAGAACATAATGTCTTAACTCGAACAAGGAATATCTATCTTAGTAAATACTCATACAAGTTCTTAGTTATGAACGTCAGAACTTAATCATCAGAACGTGTAACTAGAACTTGTCCTCAGAATTTGTGCAAAAGTGACATAATGACTGTTGATCTAAAATAACATAGACCACCACAGAAATTTCATCATTCATATGGAGTGATGTGTGTGTGCATTAAGCTAAATAACAGACAAAGAGTAAAGTCTGATCTACTTCAGTACATCTTAGAAATAAGTCATAATTAAAATTTTGCTAAAGAGCTGTCATTATCCTGAAACCTACTGATAAATGAGTTCATGCATGAGTTCACCTCTACTGTTTTTGTGCTAATTTTATGCATCTTTTGAAATTCTATTTTACAGAGGCTTCTCAGTGTAAGTGAGTCACGACTGTTTATCAGAATTTATGCTATTATCATAGTATTTCTCCAGTAATCATAGAGTGTGAAAAGTCACCAAGAAAATATTTTGCTTTTCTAATGCATATTTACTTAATACCAGCAATGCACTTGGGTCGTCCCTTTCACATTTTTACTCTAGATCTCAAAGGAGTACCTGATATTATTCTTTGATTATTGTTCTTCTTCTTTTGATAAGTGAGGTTTATCAGCACTTAGTACATTCAGCAGTTTTACTAGAATCAGAACTTAAACAGATGAGTAGCATTATTCTAATTTGTGACTTAGTAATAAGATATACAAAGTAAACTTAACTAAGCTCAGTTATCAGAATTTGCTTGTGTCATAAGATTTCCACAGAAATAATTACTTCTTTCATGGGATCATTTGTTTATTGAAGACTAGTAGGTCAGTATCTAGCACAGTTATCCTCATAGGATTGAATAGTTACTGAAACAGACATATCACTTATCAGAGTTTAGAAACATATATCAGACAACAGTCAGTACTTAAAGACATTTATCAATTAATGCACAGAATATACAAAGAGATTAATTCTGTAAATACTGATCATAAAGTCTGATAACATAGAACAAGTTTAAGCAGATTTAGAGAAAGAACCTGAAATCATTCCAAGTTCATTTACCAATTTTGAAAAGGTAGCTTCACACAGTGGTTTTGTGAAGATATCTGCTACTTGTTGATCTGTGGGAACAAAATGCAATTCCACTGTACCTTCATCCACATGTTCCCTGATGAAATGGTACCTGATGCTGATGTGCTTTGTCATAGAGTGTTGAACTGGATTACCTGTCATAGCAATAGCACTTTGATTATCACAGTAAATAGGGATTTTGAAATACGTTAACCCATAATCTAGTAACTGATTCTTCATCCAGAGAATCTGTGCACAGCAGCTTCCTGCAGCAATATACTCTGCTTCTGCAGTTGATGTGGAAATTGACTTTTGTTTCTTGCTATACCAAGAAACCAACCTGCCTCCAAGAAATTGGCAGCTACCACTTGTGCTTTTCCTGTCAATTTTGCAACCTGCAAAATCTGCATCTGAGTAACCTATTAATTTAAAATCTGATTCTCTAGGATACCATAATCCTAGATCAGCTGTTCCTTTAAGATACTTAAAGATTCTTTTTACAGCTGTTAAGTGAGGTTCTCTTGGATCTGCTTGAAATCTTGCACAAAGACAGGTAGCAAACATGATATCTGGTCTACTAGCAGTTAGATAGAGAAGTGAGCCAATCATACCTCTGTAATCAGTAATATCTACTGAATTACCAGTATCCTTATCCAGTTTTGTTGCAGTGGCCATGGGAGTGGATGCACTTGAACAGTCTTGCATTCCAAATTTTTTCAGCAAGTTTCTGGTGTACTTAGATTGACAAATAAAAGTTCCTTCTTCACTCTGCTTGACTTGAAGGCCCAGAAAATAACTAAGTTCTCCCATCATACTCATCTGATATCTTGACTGCATTAGGTTGGCAAACTTTTTGCAAAGTTTGTCATTTGGAGACCCAAAAATAATATCATCAACATAAATCTGGATCAAAAGTAAGTCCTTGCCATGGTTGAGATAGAACAATGTTTTGTCAATAGTTCCTCTGTTGAATCCACTTTCCAGAAGAAACTGAGCTAAAGTCTCATACCATGCTCTAGGAGCTTGCTTAAGTCCATAAAGTGCTTTATCAAGCCTGTAGGCATAATCTGGATGTTTGGAATCTACAAAGCCTGGAGGTTGTTCAACATATACTTCCTCTTCCAATTCTCCATTGAGAAAAGCACTTTTCACATCCATTTGAAAGACAGTAAACTTTTTGTGAGCAGCATAAGCCATGAATATCCTTATGGCTTCTAACCTAGCAACTGGAGCAAATGTTTCATCATAGTCAATTCCCTCCTGTTGAGAATATCCTTTTGCAACCAGCCTTGCCTTGTTCCTTACAATTATGCCATCACTATCAGTTTTGTTTCTGAATACCCACTTTGTACCAACAACCGATCTATTCTTGGGTCTTGGCACTAAGGTCCAGACTTTGTTTCTTTCAAATTCATTCAACTCTTCCTGCATTGCTTGCACCCAATCAGCATCTTGAAGAGCTTCTTCCACTTTCTTTGGCTCAGACTGAGAGAGAAAAGAATTGTAAAGACATTCATTCGAAGTACCTGTTCTAGTTCTGACACCTGCCTCAGGATTTCCAATTATTAAGTCAGGTGTATGTGATTTTGTCCACTTCCTTGCAGATGGAAGATTTTCTCTAGAACTGGATGCTCCCCCATGATTCATGCTGTCTTCGGTTTCATTTTCTGATGCTCCCCCTGAAACTATGCTCTCTGAGTTGGATCCTTCAGTATTTAGATTTTCAGTACTGTCAGTACTTGGCTTATCAGAACTTGACGAATCAGAATTTGAAGAGCCAGATGTATGTTCTGATGCTTTTTGAGATGTGATAATATCTTGAGTATGCTCCCCCTGCATTGGTGCATCTTCCTTTGACGTAGTCACCACAGTTTCAATAACATCAGAGTTTAATCCATCAGAATTTACAGTATCAGGACTTAGACTGTCAGGACTTGAGGTATCAGAATATGAATCTTCATTTTCAAATCTCAGCTTATCATGATCAATGCAATCTTCAAGTCCAGTGATCTTCTTGTCATCAAAAGAGACATTGATAGATTCCATGACCACTTTTGTTCTCAAATTATAGACTCTGAAGGCTTTTGTAGAAAGTGGATATCCTACAAAGATTCCCTCATCAGCTTTTAGATCAAACTTGGATAGCTGTTCAGGATGAGTCTTGAGAACAAAACACTTACATCCAAATACATGAAAGTATTTGAGATTTGGCTTCTTGTTCTTCACCATCTCATATGGTGTTTTTCCATGCTTGTTAATGAGTGTTGCATTTTGAGTAAAACAAGCAGTCTGCACAGCTTCAGCCCAGAAATAGGTTGGAAGCTTTGCTTCTTCAAGCATTGTTCGTGCAGCTTCAACTAGAGTTCTATTCTTCCTTTCAACAACTCCATTTTGCTGTGGAGTTCCAGGAGCAGAAAATTCCTGCTTTATTCCATGATTTTTGCAGAACTCTTCCATTATCAAATTCTTGAATTCAGTGCCATTATCACTCCTCAAAATTTTCACAGAATCTTTGATCAATTTATCCAGATGTTTGACATGATCAATCAGGATAGATGCAGTTTCACTTTTTGTGTGCAAGAAATACACCCATGTGTATCTGGTGAACTCATCTACTATGACCAACGCATATTTCTTCTTTGCAATAGACATGACATTCACTGGACCAAATAGATCAACATGAAGTAGATAATAAGGCTCAAGAATTGATGATTCAGTCTTGCTCTTGAACGAAGATTTTCTTTGTTTAGCCTTCTGACATGAGTCACAAAGACCATCAGGAACAAACACTGATTTTGGCAGTCCTCTCACAAGATCTTTCTTGATCAGTTCATTTATCTTGTTGAAGTTTAAATGAGAGAGTTTCTTGTGCCAATTCCAGCTTTCTTCAGTTGAGGCTCTACTCACTAAACAGATTGCAGAACCATCAGAACTTGTTGAAAGCTTAGCTTCATAAATGTTACCACGCCTGAATCCCTTCAGAACAATTTTTCCTTTAGATTTACTAATTATTTCACAATGTTCTGCAAAGAAATCAACATGATAACCTCTGTCACAGATTTGACTTATACTCAGTAAGTTGTGTTTAAGTCCTGAGACCAGAGCTACATCTTTAATAATGACATTCCCAAGATTGATATTGCCATATCCCAAAGTTTTTCCAATGTTGCCATCTCCATAAGAAATACTTGGGCCAGCTTTCTCCACAAAGTCTGATAGCAGGGCCTTATTTCCAGTCATATGTCCTGAACATCCACTGTCCAGAACTAAAATATTTTTCCTGTTGCCCTGCAATCAAAAAGACCACTAATTATTAGTTTTAAGGACCCAGACTTGCTTGGATCCTTTGGCCTTTTTAGGTTTGTTAACATTTGCAGCGGATTTAACATCAGATTTTATGTTAACAGTTTTCTTATCAGAACTTATACTAGAAGGAACAACAGAAACTTTCTTTAAAGAAGGTTTTATTTGATAATAATCATAGTACAAACTATGATATTCCTTACAAGTATAAATGGAATGCCATAAACTACCACAATGAAAACAAGGATTTTGTGGTTTGTATCTAACAGACTGACTCTTAACTCCTGACTTTGTAGATAAGGAGTTAATATTCTTATTCTTCCTGCAAAAAGAAGCCAGATGGTTAGAACTTCCACAGTTATGACATGCTTTCCTAGGAGCATCAGGAACAGATTTATAGTTATTGCTTTTATTCACACCTTCCTTTCCATTCCTGTTTTTCCTAGGTGATTTTACCTTGTTTGCATTCTTAACATCTTTCAGCTTATGCTTAAGCTGCTTCTTTGTCATTAAGCCTATGTTAACTTCAGCTGTCTTTTCCTGTTTTAGTTTGTCAGAAGCTAATTCCTTTTTAACTTCTGATTTCTCATTTTCGGATTTTTCAGTTACAAACTTAACAGGTTTTAACTTCGGCTTTTGCTTATCAACAGGCTTAATTTCTACAGTTCCTTTTTTATTTTCTCCATAGCCTAAGCCCTCTTTCCAGTTTCCACTGCTTAGCAAATTTTGAGTTGTTTTGCCAGAGTTAGTCCAAGTTCTGATAATCTCTCTCTCCTTTTCTAACTCAGTTTTTAGAGATTCATTCATTTTTAGCACTTCATCCCTAACATAAAAAGCATCATCTCTATCCTGCTGAGTTTGATGAAACATGACTAACTCTTTTTCTAAGAAATCATTTCTTTTCCTAAAAGCAAGATTTTCAGAAGTTAATCTTTCACATGTTAAAGTTTGATCTCTATAACTAACAAACATGGTTTTAAGATATCTTCTCAACTCATTAATATCATCAGTATGAAAAGCATAAGTAGTCTGAGGTACCTTTGTTTCAGCAGCTTCAGAACTGCTCTCAGAACTTGATTTATCAGCATTTGCCATCAATGCATAGTTCTCCTCACTTTCAGAGTCTGAGGTGTCTGTCCAGCTTTTCTGCTTTGTGACAAGAGCTTTGCCTTTGTCATTCTTGGTCTTCTTGCAATCAGGAGATATGTGGCCTTTCTCACCACAATTATAACATTTAACATTAGCGTAATCTCCTCTGTCAGACTTTCCTCATCTTCCTTCAGATCTTCTGAAATTCTTCTTATCAGAACTTATGCCTTTCCTGGAAAACTTCTTTCCCTTCCTGAACTTCCTGTATGCAATCTTTGTGATTCCTTTCACCATAAGAGCACACAGCTTCATCATCTCCTCATCAGCATCAGTTTCAGGCAAGCTTTCAGAATCTGAGTCATCATCACTCTCAGAACTTGATGACTCAGTATCAGATTTTATGATAAGAGCTTTACCCTTATCTTTCTTTGAGGAAGGTGGTTTGGGGGATTCCTCTTCAACCTTGAGAGCAACTGTCCTTGACTTTCCTCCTTTCCTCTTGCTTCTTTGTTCCATCTCAAGTTCATGAGTCTTGAGCATTCCATAGATTTCATCAAGAGTTGTTTCATCAAGATTGTAGTTGTCTCTTATTGTTGTTGCCTTCAAATCCCAACATTCAGGAAGAGCTAACAGGAATTTGAGGTTTGTATCTTCAAGATCATACTCCTTATTTACTAATGACAAGTCATTCAAGAGTTTGACAAATCTATCATATACATCAGTCAATGACTCATTAGTCCTAGAGTCAAAGTGTTCATACTCTTGAGTGAGTATTGTCTTCCTGTTCTTCTTAACTGTTTCAGTTCCTTGACACCTTGTCTCCAGTGCATCCCATATCTCCTTAGCAGTCTTGCAGTTGATTACCCTGTTTGACATTACATTATCAATGGCACTATGCAATAAGTGACGTACCTTGGCATCCTTAGCAATAGATGCTATATCTTCAGTAGTGTAATCATTCTTTTCCTTTGGTACGGTCATTGCTGCTTCACCTGCAACTACAACAGCGAGCTTGGTAGGTTTGTGAGGCCCTTCCTTGATTCTATCAAGGTATTCTGGATCTGTTACTTCCAGAAACATGGTCATCCTTACCTTCCATATGGGATATTCAGATGGTCTCAATATGGGAATTCTGATAGTCTCATATCGACTCTGAGTTGATGTCTTTGATGATTCCTCAGTTTTGGTAGGCTTAGTTGGAGTTTCTGTGTCAGACATGATTGTGTTTGGATCTTTAACTGTATGTGTGTTAACAGATAGCTCTGATACCACTTGTTAGGTCACACTTTCACTGTAGAGGGGGTGAATACAGTGTTTATTACAATCAAATCAAACTTCAAGAACTTATGTAACAGAAAACAAACTTTATTTAAACAATAAACTCTGTTACAATCTGGAACTGTTATCTCTCAGTGATGAACAAAATATCACGAGAGCTGCTAGGGTTATTAAATAATATTCTCGATAATGATAACACTTATAGTGTAAACCCTATGTCTGTGTTTATATACTACACAGTTACAAGATAATCGCTAATTGATATGGAATATAATTCTGCTTCCTAAAATATATCAATCAGATATCTTCTATTCCAAGTATTCCATTCTTCACGGAATTCCTTCTTCATGCATATCTCTTCTTATGTTTATCTTGATCTTCTTAACTTTAATCAGCTACTGTCCTTATCTGATCGTCCTTCAGCACTTAAGTTCTGATATCTATCTCCTGATAACATAAGTACTGATATCCCTTAAGTTCTGACTTCCAGTATAAGTACTGATCAGTTAAGTACTGATTTGTTCTGTTCAAATAAGATCTGAAATCTAAACATAAAACATATTAGCCATGACATTATCAAATATATCTAACATACTTTCATATAAGTATATCTTTGGTTATTTAATACTCGTTTCAAGTATAAGTTTTAATACTTCTACTTCAATTATTTTTATAAAGATTATTCTTTATGGGAATATTATTTAATTAATAATATTCAGTCATTTTCTAAATATTCTGGGGACTGATTTACTTCATTAAATCAGCTTTACTCCAAACACTCTATAAAGTGTTTTCGAGTCTTCAAAATGATTTTTAAAAGTTAGAGCGGATCCCAAAACTCATTTTTATATTTAAGATCTTCCTTTTTAAGGGGATTTAAATACTCGCTCAAAACCTGAGGGATCCGGCTCTGTGGTGTATTTTATATTCGCAACAAGGTTGCAGTTTTGGTAAATGAATTGATTAATTACCCAACGTTCGGGAAGTAAGTCCATCTATTGAGTCGGCATAAGCAACATGGGCTCAGTGGGTGTCCATGATAGTGTAAGTGGCTCAGTGGGAGTCCATCAAATGCATAAGTGGCTGAGTGGCAGTCCAGCATAAGGTCCTATTGAGACCAGGGTGATGACCAGTGGGGAATTCGTCCATCTACTTGTAGAAAAGGTTACTTATGGGTATCTTTACCTGGTCAGCAAGATATCTGGTTTATGCCAAAATTCTTTTACTTTCCAAATTTATTGGATATTGCAACTCTGTTCATACTTTACATGACAGAGGTTTTCAGGAAATTGTATAAAGAAGATGTATATGTGGATATATATATATATATATATATATATATATCAGAACTTAATGAAGTATATCATGACTTCATTTCCTTTAATAATATTTCAAAGATTTAATCTATTCAAATCTTATTTTGTAGTCTCATCTATGTGATGAACTGTTGAAAACTCTTTATACTTTGAACAGTGGTAGTTCAAGTAGCTTTATAAATGATATAAGTGTGGTGAAGTATTGGTAACTTCATTCCTTGTTTTTACTTATATCTAGTAAGTAATTATCTTACACATGATAGTGATTCTATTAAGTATCCATTTAGATACTTATATTATTGTTATCACTATATATTATCTTGCGAGCTGTAAGGCTCACTCTTGCTTTATTTCTTCATCACACAACAACAGTTAGGAGAGATGGCCAGACTCCAGCAGACCCAGCGCAAGCGCGTGGGAAGCGTCCCGCGTCTTCCCGATGATGTTGTAGCTGCTATAGCTGCAGAGGTAGATCTATTGTAGATCAGACCATCTACTTTTGAGAATCAATTATGTATAATTATAACTTGTGGCAGATAATGGCAATTAACTGTAAATTTATCAAGTAATCATTTTGGGTTGTAATAACTTTTAAATGGTGGATTCAAAGACTTGTACTTATTTCAATTTCATCTCTGAGACTATAACGGGTTGTGGTGTGTGTTAGTGTGGGTTCACAGCATAAGGTTATTATTATTAATTAAGTGAAGTGATATTGTGGAAAGAAAGACCGTGACGACCCGGATCCCCGACCCCGGATCTGGGGGTGTTACACCAATCCTTGTAACCCTTGAACCCTTGGTCTTCTACATTCGGATTCTTCCCTTGATTGAAAGCCAATCTTTTAGAATTCCTTGTTATACCTTCATGATATTGTGAATCACCCTATGCGTCAAGATAAATGTTGTTTATGATTCAGCTTATTGAATTACATTGTTTATCATATTGTTATTCTGGAATTGGATTGTTTTTAAATGTGGACCAAATTCGTGGTCGGACCAGATTCGTGGTCATAATAGGCCAATGTGTGCCTTGGATCCAGTATATAGAGCAAAGCTCGGAGCCTTGCTCGGGGTTAGTGCGTGACTGATCAGCAGCCTAACCTTGGTTTTTAAAATGAAAAGTGAATATCCAATTCTACTCATTGCTTATTCAGAAACTTGATTCTTCTGAATCATTTCAATTGGTCATTGTTTAACCTCAATTGTTGCTATTATGACTTGCTGAGCTAGTTAGCTCACCCTTGCAAACCTTTTTATGTTTTAAACAGTTGAAAAGGAAATTTGTTGGTAATGAGGATTCCCAGTCAGGTGTGTGAGCTAGGATTCCAGGTTAAGTTGGATCGAGCTAGCAGGAGCTTTATATTGTAGATGAGTTATGCAAGATTGTAAGAACGATATCATTATCAATTGTAAGTTAAGGTGGTGGCTTGTTTTCATACTTTAACCTGTTGCGATTCGTGGTTGTGTAAAGAAGGGTCAATGCATATAATACTTTTTATACATGTTTATATATTATGGTGTGTGTGTTGTGAGCCCTAAACTTCTGAACTGGGTTTGGAGGGCGTTACAGTTATCAAATAATAATACCTAACAAATCCTTCTAATAATGTAGTAGGGTAAGTCAGAGTCGATCCCGCAGAGACAAATGTACCAATCACTTGTAAATCTTGACTCGATTTAACTAAGAAAGTAACATAAAAAAATTGAGAGATTGTTTAACTAAAATTTTACCTAAAGAAAAAAAGTTGTTTTAATCAAATAACTAAAAACATCCAGAGTTAAGTATCCTAACTAGCATGAAAAAATGCAATTATGATTTCCCGCCCCACTCAGTCCATACTATTCAAGAGGAAAGACGCGCTCTAAAAATACCGATAACCTCTCTCGAGTACTAATGGCTTCTCTAAAATACAATCAAGTCTATTTTCATGGTATCCTGCAATTTAGAGACATTAAACATAGCACCTAACTTCCTAACAAATGGTCCTTATTGAATAATTCACAACAACCTAAATCCAACTTTCGTTGATAAATAGATATTAGGTTCAAATAATACACATAATCACATCTGACATGTAATTGTTAATTATGTACAACTGTATAGCGAGACCTCGTAATATAACTTAATTGTGGGATTGGGAAAATTATATATCAATTATAACTAGGGTTCAACTTAACCCTAGATTATAAATCTACTCGCTCATAACTAGATTAATGAAACACATAAGATAAGAACAAATATTTAATATTAATCAGAATAGAGAAGAAAACCTTCAATCTCTTACAAGCAGAAAAATATAATCTCTTTCTCTTTGTATATGTCTATCTATATATATCATAATATATATTCCTATTTATTCATAATAAAAGTATACAAAATATGTTTCCTAAATTGATTTTACTTTTTGAAGGAAAAATCGTAGCTGACTTTTCTTCAGTAATTATGGTCGCTCCAGTTGTGTAAAAACCTAAATTTTTGATATCGGTAAAAGACCTTCATGAATAGTAATATTGCGGTTTAATAAATAATTTTACGACCACACTATATACAAGTATTTAAATTAATATTTGGAGTTGATATTATATTTTTACGTTACAAATGAATGTATGTAAAAGTCGTTCATTTTCACAGAATACCGATATTTCGAAAGGCCATTTTCTTTGAGACATCGAGGGATATGAGAATAATAGTAAAAATTTACGATAAAAGAATGTATGACTTTAATTTTTTTTGAGAAAAAATCAAACTTGTGAAAGGAAATTAAGTATTATGGATTTGAGGATTGGGTTGTTGTTTAATGGATTTAACATAGTTAAATAGAAAACCGTTACGCATATAACCGTTATAATATTCGTGTACCTTTATGAATATTTTGAAGCATATTTTCGAAATGCAAAACATATATTATAAACACTAATGGATATGAATGTAAAGGTATTATTTTGTAGTTTGTAACCATATAAATATCAATTTGAGATGACTTATGATTTAGGAGAAAAGTCAGTTTTATTTAACGTATTCGAGAAAATTAAACTGCTATAAGGTACTGACTCTGAGGACATAAAAGAGGCCCTTAAACATTGTTAAAAATTATAAAACTGGAAGAGTAATTGAATTGAAAAGTAATGAAGGTCTCCATAAAATTTAAGCTCAAGATGTTGAATTTTCAATTTTATAAAAATGTGGGAGCCGAGGTCGTGCAAAGTGAAACTACCAAAATGGCTACTCCCTTTAACAGATGCTTCAGGATTTTCACCCCTTTGACCAGAAAACTGCTTTTGAGTAATGTTTTCTAGATGTTGTATGGGTCGTGCACGCGAAAGCGGTGCAATAATTGAGTTCAAGATTTGAGAGAAATCAACGTTTTAGTAAACAAGGTGCTAATAGTAAAACTTCGTAGTTGACCGAACTTTTAATTTTTTTTTTTACCTTTTTAATTTCGTGTTTTAAAGCTGAAAATTTTATGATAAATATTAAAAATACTCATAAAGATCTTTGAGGTGGATTTGTATTGAAATATTAAATTTTCAATTTATTAAAAATGTTAGAGTGTAAGTCGCGTAATAGTAACTTTCATGAAAGTAACTCTAGCGGAACTCTTTGACCGTCCATTACGACCTAGGATTATTAGTTAGCTCGAGTCGGTAAAATAACCGTAATTGGGAAATATTACATTTATTAGTAGTATAAGTGGTCGATGGGATTAAGAATAGTAATTAAGATTATGAAATCTGTTGATTAGAAAAATCCGGAATGATTGAAAGTCAAAAAACGTATCTTGGACTCTAGGCAAATTTACGAACCCTACCTTTAAAAATGCTGTTGTGTTGTGTTATTTTTGTATAACTGCTATATGAGCATGATGTTGTCTAAATTATTTTACATCGTTGAGATATACTGTTTACTCAATTATTGACAATATTGGTACAATAACGCTAGTGTGTGCTGTGAGACATTATATTATAGACCGAGAGACAGTCGGTAAAAGATATTAAAAACCCGGAAGTATTCCGGAGGGGATTATATTTTGGATATATATATTTTAATTATTTATACAAATATATTTATGATTTAGATAAATTGCCTACCCGATTCTTAATGATTGGTAGAAAATGATAATGTTAGTGAGTAGCGTATGAGAAAATATTTTAGACCGATAGTCCGTTGGTAAAGGTTAGTAAAGGTTAGGAAAACCCGAAAGTATTCCGGAGATAATTATCTTTTATTTTTTTATTTATTTTAAATAATGACACAAGCCATTTTCAAGAACATGATATTCCTTTATCTTGTAATAAGGATACTACATTTAAAATATTCGTTCCATTTTCTTGAGCTGTAGATATTCCTTTATGAGAAAATTCGGTTTTATTGCGGTACATGCAAATACAACAATTCTTGAGCCATAACTCGATTTCTAAAATATTACATCCATTTTCTTGAAAATCATTAAAACTCTTTATTTTATTAGGTTTTAGAGATATTATATAGAAGAATCATAATATATTATATTTTAGAATAGAATAGAATTAGATAGTCGTACTCTTGAGGGGTTGGAGAATATAAAAAGCAGCGAAGAGATTTGTCCGGATTTTGAAGTAAATTATAAAGTTGTATTTTTTATGCTTTAACTCTTATGCTCATTGTTTACAATGCTAATATATGTTTGTTTTATCATCTCATGATTAGCTAATCCCTTTATCAAGGGTAATGTAATTTTTAGGCTTGTTGTGTTTGTTTATTTGTAATATATTTTTATTATGATGGTTGATGTGTCATTGAGAGCTTAACCCAATTAAGGGAATCGTAAACATTTTGATTGTACTTGTAGAAATAAAACGAATCAGGAGTCGGGAAGCTTTAGTTGTGTCTATAGAAATTATAACGGTAACATCCCACATCAATAGATATAAAAGTAGTGGGTTATGTCTGGTATATATTCGATGGCGGGCTTTGATTTTAAAAATGGTATCGGAGCTCTACCATCCGGAATTGCAGAGACATTTCCCTAGTTCCGTATGTGTGTGCGCGTAAGAAGAAGAATTCGGCCTAATCCAAAAAGAGGTGGTGTTTGTAACATCATTTATAAAACAAGTAAAAAACTAATGTGTACCAAGTCGATAGTTTTTTCGGACTGACCTAGGTGGGGTGTCGAGTCGGGTATGCATTTAATTGTCGATTTGGATGTTAGAAAATAAGAATCAGGAGAGGAATTGTAATTTTTATAAATGATATGATAGACACATATTAAGTATTAGATCCGGAGATGATATGATAGTTGTTACACTCATAATTCTTTTCTTTTAATAGTCTATAGTTGAGCTCCGATAGTTGTAAGCACAATAGTATACTAGCCTGTAATGCGTGCAATGTACCGCGTGATTATAATATAATATTATTATTTATATGATAAATTTTGTAAAAATAAAAAATATAAAAGATAATTAAATAAAATAGAATAACTATGTAGTATTGAAATTAATGATACATATATTTTTTATATTTTATTTTTTATATTATACTTTTGATGGATATTTAAAATATTAAGCTTTAGAATATTATTCATTATGAATGTAAATATTCTCATATATTTATTTTAAAATTTAATAATACCATCACATGTCAATACAATATTATTAAAATCAGAAGTTATTAAAAATGTGATATAGCTACTCTTATTTTTATATGTACACCATAAATTCTTTATTTTAAAACTAAAATTTTTTATAAAAACCAAAATTCAAATTTTTTTTACTTCATAAACATCAATTTTTTAATTATTGGCGCTTTTAAATATAAGAAATTCTATTTCAACATAAGAAATCGTATTTCATGCTGGCCTATCTAAGACTGTAAGAGAATGTAAGTTTTATGTTTTTTCCAATTTCATGTATTTTTAGTTTAATTTTTAAATATAGTATTTGTGACCATATGATGTGTGTTAAGTATTAAGAATTAATTGGTCTCCGACTCAGAGAAAATTATAATTTGAATTCATTTTAGAAGAGTCAAATATATATGTTTTTCTTATTTTTAATATTAATAATGTTTTTGAGAGTCTTTTTAACTATTTTTTAGAAAGGAACGGATCACCCCATGGCTAGGGTTGGCTCCGGCCGACATGAAATTTTAGCTGCCCATTAAAATTCTATATTGTTCATCAATCATCTTAGAATAGACTTTTGCTCTTAACTATGTAAGTTATTTATTTATTTATTTGATGAGTTCGGTTGATTGATTTATTTTGTTCTTTTTTTGAAGTTATTTAGTTTTCTTTTTATTTATAATTGAATCTAATGCAAGTGATTGAATGTGGGTACCAATATACTGTTGAATTAAATATGTGTATCTTTTAATTTTAATGCACTTAATGAGTGTTAGGTCAAATATTTATTTTTATTCTAAGTAAATTTTACTTTATTTTCCACTATAAATGAATAATTTATTGCTAGTTTGCTCCCTTATTTTATACAAGATTGACAAAAAAAAAAATTGCGCCAGCCCAGTAGAAATTCTGGGTCCGCCCGTGCGTCAATTATAGTCTATTACGCCTAAAATAGCCTATTAGGCTTAAAATAACATATAACCTTTTTGATGTATGGTTTAATTTTAATACTTATTATCATATTATTATTATTATTATTAATATTATTATTATATTTAATTTTTATTTTAAAAGGTAATTATGGAACAAAATAAATAAGTTTTTGAAATTATGATATTAATTTTAATATAAATTATTTTAAATTATTTGTTTCAAATTTATTTCATAATTTATCAAAATATGTTTTTGATATATTTAAATGGCCAATGAAGTAGGTTTTTAATAGGTAGTGTTGTGACAACCACGTGCAAGTGTGCTGAGTGTGAGAACTTTGGCCCGACTAATGGATGTATAACTTGTCTATATATCATTTTTTAAATTAATTATATATATTTTTAGTCTCATGATAAACTAAAAGTATTTTTTTGCTGAGAAGGAAATGTATACATTAAGTCAGCGTGCTCTCTAGCGTAGAATTTTATTTTTATTTTTTAATGAAAAATGATAAGCTTTAGGCTGTTTTTTTGGAAAGTGTTAACCAATCAACCAAACTAAACTATGTTTTTCTTAAAGTTCTATGGAGTCCACCTTTTAATTGGAGTCCTCGGAGTCCATATATGTTCTGCAAGTAATATATAGCTTAAAATATTGCAAAACATTTTATTTTTCGACAAACATCACTATTCTATTAAAAATCTTGTAGATTGCATACATTTTACAAGCAGAACATTGCAAAAATATATTATTCTACAAAATATGTTTAGTTTGCAGAACATAAATGTTTATGTTGCAGAACATATTGCAGAATATACATATTGTACTGTAAATATATGAAATTTGCATGATTTTGTTGAAGTTATGCTATTTGTGTAACATGTTTTGCAAAATAACACGTTTTACAATATATTTTATTTGCAGAACGTAGATGGACTCTGAGGACTCCGACAAAAAGGTGGACTCCATAGAACTCGGCCGTAGTACAGTATATAGATAGATTGTTATTAGTTTTTTAGATAAATTTTTTAATTTTTTTGATTTATTGATTATATTTTTATATTATAATTTGAATTACTAAAATTAATTTCGAACGTGTTTGATTTCCTACAAAAAAAGATAAGAAAGAATACAAATGCAATTAGATATTAAGTTGGATAAGAATTCATACAGTTTGTAGTTATATCAAATACTTGATTTTTTTTAAAATTTTATTTTTTAAGGTGTTAATGTACTTTTTACGAAGGTGTTAACCAACCGACCAAACGAAATCATGTTTCACTTATAATGGTATATTATAGATTTTAGGAGACGATTTTATAGCATTATAAGAATTTTTTTAGCAAACAAAAAACACAAATTAGACATTCATCTTATTGAAAACACTAATTTTATAAATTTTTTATCTCATATTTATTATATAATTTTTATTTGTTTAATATATTAAGAAGTTTATAATCACACAAAACACAAAAATATTTCTCCACACACTTCTGTTAGATATAGAAAAATTGAAATTGGTGTCGATATACTCTAAAGCATAGATCTAACATATGCATGAACTTGGTTGTGTCGGTGGTTGGTTATATTTTAAACCAAAAACAAAAACTGCCATAAGTATTCATGAATGTTAGATATATGGTGTC
Organism: Apium graveolens; assembly: GCF_009905375.1. NCBI lineage: Eukaryota > Viridiplantae > Streptophyta > Magnoliopsida > Apiales > Apiaceae > Apium > Apium graveolens. Next base: position 86,139 of record NW_027421558.1, read on the forward strand.
ATCATCACAGGTGTTAATACACATATTATGACAACCCAGGTCAAAGTCTCAACCTTCTTTGAAAATCATGTCAAATAAGTTGAAGCCTACCGTTCTAAATGCAACCAATTTATGCAACGACTAGCCACCACAAGTTCCCAAAATATCATGATTTGTTGGTGCACAGTAATAGTAGTACTTTTCCTTCTAAACTAAACAGAAATTCCAATTCTTATCGATGTTGGACTACCGTGTTACAAACTCCTCCACTTAAACTCCCGACGTCCCGTCGTCGCGGTCAGGCTAAACAAACAATCCATACGTCTACTTCAATTCTTATCGACGCTGGGTGTTAAACATATGTATTAGCTACACAAAGCAGACTACCTTTTTTTAAACAATTATTGATATATATCTCAAAATAAAAAATCTTTTATGCCAATTTCCCATGTATTTTTTTGTGTATGGAAAACATGTAGATGATTCACGTTTATACTAGAAAATGATTATTTAAATCATGTGACACATAATTGCAGAAAATAAAATTAGGCTCTTCAAAATTTTCTTTGGTGATAAATCTAAATTAATGAATTTGGGTCTTTTTACCGTTTTTTATAATTACCGAAAATGGTAGCAAACATAGTTCCATTTTGGTACAATAATAAACATGTTGTTGTTAAAATAATTATAAACTAAATTTTGATTATTATTTTAATAATGTAGAATGTTGTTGGAAGCACCTAGAATAGACCTTTGAGGTTCAAGACTTTTTCATGGTCATTTGAGTTCATTACCTTTAGCTTTTCTTGTACCTAGGGAGTTTGTATATTAAATAATATTCTAGTAGGTTCTATGGAGGTCTATAAATAGGGCACTCTTTCAAGCTTTGTAATCATCAAGTTTTATATAATCTTTTGAGTGCAATAAAAGTGTGAGTTTATATCTCTTTTGTGTGAGTTAGTTGTATGGATTATTGAGAACAAGTTTCTTCTCTTTAATCTCCAACTCCTTTATACTTAAGTTCCTACAAAGTGGTATCAAGAGCAAGGTTAAGTGATGTCTTCCAACAATAATATGTTGCAACCTCAACTTCCACATTTGACGGAAAAGAATTACAATCAATGGAGCATTCAAATGAAGGTGTTATATGGATCTCAAGATCTTTGGGAGATAGTTGAAAATGGTTATGAAGAATCGGCGAATCAAGCCAATCTCTCACTGCAACAATTGAACTCTTTAATGGAGAACCGAAAGAAGGACAAGAAGGCACTCTACTCTATTTATCAAGCGGTGGATGAAGTAATTTTTGAGATAATTTCAACGGCATAAACATCAAAGGAGGCATGGGACATCCTCAACAAGGACTACAAAGGTGAAGAAAAAGTAAAAATGGTGAGACTTCAAGCTCTAAGAGGTGAGTTTGATTTACGAAAGATGAAAGAAAGTGAAATGGTGGAGGAATTTTATAATCGAACAATTTTAATTGTTAATCAACTTCGTGTTAGTGGAGAATATATTTCGGATAAAAGAGTCTTGGAAAAAATTCTTCGTAGTATGACTCGAAAATATGAGCATGTTGTTGTGGCCATAGAAGAATCAAATGATTGGAATACTTTCTCTCTTGTAGAATTATTGGGTTCACTACAATCTCATGAACTCCGTATCAAGCAATTTAACCTCTCTCCTTCCGAGCAAGTTTTTGAAGTTCAGGACACCAGTCGTGGTGGTTTTAGAGGAAGAGGTGGAAGAGGATCATTTCGTTGTCGAGGACAAGGAAGAGGAAAGGTGCCAAGTGAAAATTTTAACTCATATCAAAGAGCAAGAGGAAGAGCTCGTGGAGGTTTCAATGGAAGAGGAAGAGGTAATTCTTTTAATTTTCAATGCCATTATTATCATCAAATTGGGCATATGAAAAAAGATTGTTATAAAAGAATTAATGATGAAAAAGTTTCCAATTTTCTACATGAGGATGTTGAGGAGAAAGATGAAAGTATGCTTCTTGTTAGCAATGTTTAAGAAGAGTCACTTGATGATGTTTGGTATATCGATAGTGGTTGTAGCAACCACATGAACGGAAATAAAAATTGCTTTGTGAATTTTGATGAAAGTGTCCAACGAGAAGTCAAGACGGGTAACAACAATAGGCTCGTCGTCAAAGGGTGTGGAGATGTTCCGATCCAAACAAAGCAAGGTACACACTATATCTCTAGTGTTTATTACGTTCCCGATCTTAAGCATAATCTTTTAAGTGTTGGGCAACTTTTAAGAAAGGGACATCATGTGAATTTTAAAGATTATTTTTGTGAGATAAGATACAAAAATGGCCTTCTTGTTGTAAGAGTCAAGATGACATCAACTAAAATATTTCCTTTGAAAATCCAAAATGAAACTCTTCCATGTTTTTCTAATATTGTGAATGCCAAGTCTTGGCTTTGGCATCTTCGATATAACATTAAAATGCATGAGGTGAGTAGCTGTCAATACTTTTGAGACACACTTAAATGAAACTTTAAGATGTTCTTTCCCCTATTAGTAAATGGTATAAATATATCAAACGGGCTCAAATTAGTGCAAATATCAAAAGCACCGTTCTGTAGAACAAATTTATTTTTCCTTCTCAACAGCTACTCGAAGAAAATTTGAAATCAGTTATACAATCCACAATGCATTTAAAACCAACTCAAACATACCCAATTTATATTTTCTGAAGACCCTGATATTACCTACAGTGATATTTTCACGGATACCTCAACTTTTGGAAAACAAATTCTTAAAGAATCATGAAAAATGATAATCCTTGTAATGCTTAATATAGGTGAACCCCAAAATGTTCTTGACCCAAAAGCACAAAAACACAAAAAAAAGCATATCACAACAGTCATATGTTTGAATTTTATGAAATTATGAAGCATAATACAGTCATATACATGTACATAGTAAAAGTAATTTACCACAAACTACAATCCTGATTTCACAACTACAATCAAAACACACTACACACATAATCTCGATTTGAATATACCTTCTTCTTCTTCTCGGAATATACTTTTGAGTATTTCCCACAAACTCCTCCAAGCTTTTCTGTCCTTCTTTGCTTCAATAATGAATATAAATATATTTACAAGGCATTAACACTGTTGAGTTATTACGATAAACTCTCACAAAATCACAAATCACAGAGATACAAACACAACACACACACACACAAAACACAGAGATACACACATTATTACCCATAAATATATGAAGGAGCTCTAAATCCTTAAAAACATAACCTCTAAATCGAAAGCCCCAAAATCAAAATATACCCTAAATCGCAATAAGTTTGAGATTTACCTGCAAAAGCCCCAAATCAAAACCAAATCGAAACTTGAAAATAAATAATTATAAGTTTCAGATTCTAAGCCTAGAGTTAAATCGAAGCTCCAAAATTGAAGCTGATTCAAGTCCAAAAACCGAACCTGATTCAAGCCATAATTCCAAAATTAGCCATGCAATAGAAAATAATACCTAAACCCCTAAAACATTCACATCAATAATCCTTGATTAATGATGTACATATTATGTGTGATAAAGAAGATATAAGAGAGTAAACAGAGGGAGACAAGATAAGAAAGAGAGAAGACACAGAAGGAGATAAGAAAGAGGAAGAGAGTACATAGAGTGTATGAATTGAAAAATGAAAATTGAAGGCTTTGTCGGTGTGAAAATTGGTTGAGCGGGATTTTTTCCGCTCACCAAACTTTCCCCAAACTTTCCTTTTTTTGCCAATATATTACATTCTATATAAAAGCACATGATATAAAATATAATTTTTTTAACTTTTATAAAGATACATAATATAAAATCTAATTTTTTCTAAAAAAAATTGTACATCTCTAAAATTAGTAGGTAACATCATCTGTATGGTTGGATTGAATCACCACCCGGTACAAGACTTGGTAACAGTAACCCGTGTTGACCGTAATTTGACTAATATAAAAATACACGATATAAAAATAATTTTTTTTATAAAAATATTCATTCTAAAATTATTAGGTAACAACATCCGTGGGGTTGGATCGTCGAAAAAGAATTTTAAAAAAATAGAATCACCACACGGGACAAGACTTGGCAATAGGAACCCGTGTTGACCGTAATTTGACTATTATTAAAACACATGATATAAAATATAATTTTTTTAAAAAAAATTATACATCTCTAAAATTAGTAGGTAACATCATCCGTACGGTTGGATCTTTGAACAGGAATTTTAAAAAACTAGATTCACCACTCGGGACAAGACTTGGTTATAGGAATACGTGTTGACCGTAATTTTACTATTATAAAAATACACGATTTAAAATATATTTTTTAAAAAAAAATTAATGATCTCTAAAATTAGTAGGTAAAATACGGTTGGATCATTGAACAAGAAATTTTAAGAAAATAGAATCACCACTCGGGACAAGACTTGGTTATAGGAACCTGTGTTGACCGTAATTTGACTATTATAAAAACACACAATGTAAAATCTAATTTTTTTAAAAAAAATTTAGACATCCCAAAAATTAGTAGGTATCATTATCCGTATGGTTGGATCACTGAACAATTTTTTTTTAAAAATAGAATCATCACTCGGGACAAGACTTGGTTATAGGAACGCGTGTTCACCGAAATTTGACTATTATAAGAACACACGCTATAAAATCTAAATTTTTTAAAAAAACATTTAGACATCTCTAAAATTAGTAGGTATCATCATCCGTACGGTTGGATCGTTGAACAAAAATTTTAAAAAAATAGAATCACCACCCGGAACAAGACTACGTAATGGGAACCCATGTGCACCGTGATTTGACTATTATAAAAGCACATGATATACAATCTATTTTTTTTTAAAAAAAATTACACATCTCTAAAATTAGTAGGTAACATCATCTGTACGGTTGGATCAATTAAAAATGATTTAAAAAAATTGGAACATGAATATAACAAATAAATTTTAAGAATAGTACAATAACTAAGGCAACATTAAATAACCTACTGCAACACCAGAAAGCAAATGCAACGCCTGAAGTACCACGTCCGCTGCCACGTCAGTTGCCACGTCAGCAAGTGGGCCCCATTTATGCCACGCTAGTATGCCACGACAGCATGTTGAGCCCCACATGCGGGACCCACTGGTGCTACGTGACCAGTGAGACCCGAATATGGGACCCACAAATGCCACATCAGCAAAAATTACCCCTCCAGTGGGACCCATATGACAAGTTAGCATGCCACGTTAGCAATTGTGCGTCCCAAACATGCCACATCACATTTATTTTCCATGTCAGCATTTATTAAATAAAAAAAATATCTAATGCAATGCTATGACCTCTACTATTGCATGCAGCGCAACACTAACAATTATTAGCAACAGCAGCTTCAATGTATTGCAATAAACTGAAAATTTTGTAGATAATGTAACGCTTTTCGTGCAACGCTAGATAAAAAATGGTTCCTATGTGCACTTATGATGTAGTATCCTTTGCTTCTGTTACTTTTAAACTTATGTGTATTAGTTATGTTAAAATATTTGTAAACTTAGATGATATATGGTTTGATAATTACAAATAGAGTGTGGAGATTTTAATTTGTTGGTTTTGTGTTTATGTTTTAGCTAGTTTTTTTGGTTGGAATTTGGTATGTTTGGGTGCATATAATATAATCAGTGTATAGGCTAATTTTTAGGCCTATAGACATCAATTTTACAAACAGATGTCCAAACTATAATTAGACATCATGTCCTACACGAATTTTCTTAAAAACTGTTGTTAAAAAGGTATATGGACATTAGTTCCTAAATAAAACTACAAAGAAGCTGATGTACTTAAAAAATATATATCGGTCAAATGTTAAAAACTGATGTTACATAGGTAGCCAGACTACTGTTCCCTGAACTAATCCGATGTTAAAAAGGAAAAAACACATCGGGTAAGAAACTATAACCGATGTCAAAAATAGGAACTTATATTGGCTATTGTTCAAAAGCAATGTTAAAGCGGGCTTTGACATCAGTTTTATTTTTATAAACATTGTAAATACTGATTTATAATTTGTATATTAATAGTTAAGGTTCATAATTAGATCATATAGAAGCTATTTAGAAAATATTATAATGCAGTTTCTGTATAAAAATAGAGAATATACATCGAGTTTTAATCCGGAATCGATGTTAAAGTTGTTCCTAGATATCAGTTCATAACCGATGTCATATGGGGGTACCTTTATCTACACCCGCATAGACATTGGATGTCTATTGAAGGTTTTCAAGTAGTGGAATTCTCGCAAATTTGTACCAAGTTTCATAGATTTTGAATTTTTGAATAGTAGGAACCTTTGACCTACATATATTTATATATGATATGTCACACGAATCCTCAACAATGGACTATGAGATTGTGAACAATGAAAATCTTTGACATGTTCGCATTAACCATACACACACCATGTTTTAACAATTCCCGGATACAATATATGTGACTTAGATTTTAGATTTTAGCTTTTGTAGCCGAAGCATAGGATTGTGGCTGTTTCTCGATGACATAAAAGAGTAACAATGAAGTACGGAGGTAAGAGATAAATGGTTACTAATAACATCAAAATCTATAATCGAATATATATCAGATCCAACAATTTGCCACATGCTAGTCAAAAAGAGCTAGCAATTTATTATACATTAGTTGTAAACTTTTCCTCACAAAGGTTTCAAACACTCTTATTCTTATCGATGAGAGATGTTACAAACACCTCGTTATACGGGGTTGACGTCCACTTTGAGCCCATAAACATAATTACAAAACCTTAGCCGTGTCTCTTCACTTCAGGCTCATCTAGAGTTTATTACCATTCATACAATCCAAACCCACAACCAAATGCATAGGGACCCAACAACCCACCACTGGTCATCCAAAAAGAGATAGTAATTTGATATTCATTAGTTGTAAACTTGTCATCGTTAATACCCCGGACACTTTTATTCTTATATACGTGAGATGTTACAAAATAGAAGGGGATCCCCTTATGTACAAAATGCATAAAAAAGACAATTAAACAGGGGTATACATAGTTGCAATAAAGTTGACAACTGAAATGAGGCCAACATCAACACCTGGTTATCAAATTTTTCTAGCTTCAACCAGTTAATTTATGTTATTATTCTCTATATCTTCCACGCCCTAGAAAAAGGTAAATTCCCATTTACTTATATAATAATCAACTTATGGGAAAAATCTTATTTTTAGCTTTAACATTAAATTTACTAGTGATAAATCTACTCATTACCAAGTCCATTGAACCAGATAGATATCTTAATCAGTCTCAAATTCTTATCTCTTAATAATTACTTCAAATATATAAGAACGAGAAACGATATATTCATCTTAGACATCTAATAATGTAGAGCTCTTTAGTTGTTAGAAAACAAGGATCTCAAAACTAGGCGGGAGGAGGGGGGATGAATGTTATACCCTTATAATTTATAATTTTAGTGATCACATTGTGAGCAAACTTATAGCTTGTTTTTTATTCTATTAGCAATCTGATTATAATATATGTGTATGTTATTAACATTGTTTTGCTGAAATTACTTATCATGATAGACTTATTCTATAAGCAAGCTAACAAAGTTTTAACAGGTTAATCAACTAGCTTTCAGATACCGCATGGAACTTATTAAGGATAAATATAACTTTTGGATTTCAAGGAGACTTAATAGGAATGAGTTGTGTAAGGACTCTGTCATATATTTACATGTTTAAATATATTAGAGCTCTTCAGATATTCAAGCTCGTTTGTACAAAATGATTTCCTATTTTATAGTAAGTTGTTAACAACGTTTTTATCCAAACAATGTACTTATGGATTGGTATTAAATTTAAACTAAAGATTGTTGTTTTTAATTGTTTTCAAATTTATCTTATCTTAGGTTAAATGTATTTTAGATTATCTTAATTGTTTGAATAATATAAAACTACTGTGAGACTTGGTCAAGGTTGGAAGTATCGTTGATTTATTTAAAAGTTAACTTGATCTATAAATATACTTGGGTATACTCTGTTTTGATGTTGATCTATAAAGTATACACAAACCATTTTAGAAAATAAAACTTTGCATTCAGTGAATATCCTTATTTTGAGTTCTAACATATCCACGTAAATCTATATACATAGAGTTCATAGTTTCGATTATAATTTTTATTTAAACTTGTATTGTTCAAGGTGCAAATATTTATTGCTGAGTAGTTGAGCTTGGATAACAAGGTTCTAGGGAGTTATATTACTAGGGAAGGGTATACATGTTTGGTATAGGGTTTAGAGGGCAATTCACTCAAAGGAACAGGTATTATCAGCAAGCTGCTATCGGGAACAAGGGATAAAGGGGTTTATATATATTATTGAATCTTGTAATCATATCATTTCAGCTATTAAAAATATTTTCTCTTACCAAATTGGTAAGGGAACATGACACAGACCATTATACATAGGGGTCGAACCTGGCTAAAACTCAACGTGTTATTTACTTGATGTTATTTATTTTCTTCTTTACTTATCGTATGTCAACTTGCTGATAACATATATTTGAACTTAATGACAAGCTGTCTGACAATTTTATAATTACCTGGTAACACATAAAAAATGGTATTAGTTAGTGACAAAGCTGTCATTATCAAATAATAATACCTAACAAATCCTTCTAATAATGTAGTAGGGTAAGTCAGAGTCGATCCCGCAGAGACAAATGTACCAATCACTTGTAATTCTTCACTCGATTTAACTAAGAAAGTAACAAAATTTTTTTTTGAGATTGTTTAATTAAAATTTTACCTAAAGAAAAAAAGTTGTTTTAATCAAATAACTAAAAACATCCAGAGTTAAGTATCCTAACTAGCATGAATAAATGCAATTAAGATTTCCCGCCCCACTCAGTCTATTCTATTCAAGGGGAAAGACGCGCCCTACAAAATACCGATAACCTCTCTCGAGTACAAATGGCTTCTCTAAAATACAATCAAGCCTATTTTCATGGTATCATGCAATTTAGAGACATTAAACATAGCACCTAACTTCCTAACAATCTGTTCTACCTATTTTCATGGTGAAGTTCATGTCCTTATCAGATAATTCACAACCACCTAAATCCAACTTTCGTTGATAAATAGATATTAGGTTCAAACAATACACATAATCACATCTAACATGTAATTGTTAATTAAGCACAACTGTATAGCGAGAGCTTGTAATATAACGTAATTGGGGGATTGGGAAAATTATATATCAATTATAACTAGGGTTCAACTTAACCCTAGATTATAATTCTACTCGCTCATAACTAGATTAATGAAACACATAAGATAAGAACAAATAATTAATATTAATCAGAATAGAGAAGAAAACCTTCAATCTCTTAGAAGCAGAAAAATATAATCTCTTTCTCTTTGTATATGTCTATCTATGTAAATATCATAATATATATTCCTATTTATTCATAATAAAAGTATACAAAATATGTTTCCTAAATTGATTTTACTTTTTGAAGGAAAATTTGTAGCTGACTTTTCTTCAGTAATTATGGTCGCTCCAGTTGTGTAAAAACCCAAATTTTTGATATCGGTAAAAGACCTTCATGAATAGTAATATTGCGGTTTAATAAATAATTTTACGACCACACTATATACAAGTATTTAAATTTAGATTTGGAGTTGATATTACATTATTACGTTATAAATGAGTGTATGTAAAAGTCGTTCGTTTTCACAAAATTCCGATATTTCAAAAAGCCATTTTCTATGGGACATCGAGGGATACGAGAATTATATTAAGGAATTTATGATAAAAGAATGTATGACGCGAAATTTTTTTGAGAAACAATCGAACTTGCGAAAGGAAATTAAGTATTACGCGTATGTTGCAAGCTGGAAAGTAGTACATCCATGCACAGCATACAACTAGAATATTAGAAGCTATTCAAGTCAATTATAAATATTATGGATTTGAGGATTGGGGGGTTGTTAAATGGATTTAACATAGTTAAACAGGAAACTGTTACGCGTATAGCCGTTATAATATTCGTGTACCTTTATAAATATTTTGAAGCATATTTTCGAAATATAAAATATATATTATAAACACTAATGGATATGAATGTCAAGGTATTATTTTTTAGTTTGTAACCATATGAATATCAATTTGAGACGACTTACGATTTAGGAGAAAAGTCAGTTTATCTAACGTCTTCGAGAAAATGAAACTACTATAAGGTATTGACTTTGAGGACTTAAAAGAGGCCCTTAAGCATTGTTAAAAATTATAAAACTGGAAGAGTAATTGAATTGAAAAGTAATGAAAGTCTCTGTAAAATTTAAGCTTAGGAGGTTGAATTTTTAATTTTATAAAAATGCGGGAGCCGAGGTCGTGCAAAGGGAAACTACAAAAATGGCTACTCCCTTGAACATATGCTTCGTGATTTTCACCCCTTTGACCAGAAAACTACTATTGAGTAATTTTTTCTAGATGTTATATGGGGCAGGCACGCGAAAACAGTGCAATAATTGAGTTAATGGTTTGAGAGAAATCAACGTTTTAGTAAACAAGGTGCTAATAGTAAAACTTCATAGTTGACCGAATTTTTAAATTTTTTTTCACCTATTTAAATTCGTGTTTTAAAGCTGAAAATTTTATGATAAGTATTAAAAATACTCATAAAAATCGTTGAGGTGGTTTCGTATTGAAATATTAAATTTTCGATTTATTAAAAATATTAGAGTGTAAGTCGCGTAATAGTAACTTTCGTGAAAGTCAACTATAGCGGAACTCTATGACCGTCTATTACAACTTAGGATTATTAGTTAGCTCAAGTCTGTAAAATAACCGTAATTGGGAAATATTATATTTAATAGTAGTATAAGTGGTCGATAGGATTAAGAATACTAATTAAGATTATGAAATTTGTTGATTAGAAAAATCTGCAATGAGTGAAAGTCAAAAAACATATCTTGGACTCTAGGCAAGTTTACGAACCCTACCTTTAAAAATGTTGTTGTGTTGTGTTATTTTTATATAACTGCTATATGAGCATGATGTTGTCTAAACTGTTTTACGTCGTTGAGATATATTGTTTACTCAATTATTAAAAATAATGGTATAGTAAAATACCATATTTGAAATGATAACGCTAGTGTGTGGTGTAAGACATTATATTATAGACCGAGAGACGGTCAATAAAAGTTATTAAAAACCTGGAAGTATTCCGGAGGCGATTATATTTTGAATATATTTATTTTAATTAATTATAAAAATATATTTAAAATTCAGATAAAATACTTACCCGATTGTTAATGATTGGTAGAAAATGATAATGTTAGTGAGTAGCGTATGAGAAAATATTTTAGACCGAGAGTCTGTTGGTAAAGGTTAGGAAAACCCGAAAGTATTCCGGAGATAATTATCTTTTATTTTTTATTTATTTTAAATAATGGCACAGCTATTTTCAAGGACACGATATTCCTTTATCATGTAATAAAATACTACATTTAAAATATTCCTTGAGCTGTAGATATTCCTTTATGAGAAAATTCGGTTTTATTGCGGTACATGCAAATATAATAATGCTTGAGCCATAACTCGATTTCTAAAATATTACTTCCATTTTCTCAAAAATCATTAAAACTCTTTATTTTATTAGGTTTTAGAGATATTATATAGAAGAATAAGTCTATATTGTATTATAGAATATAATAGAATTAGATAGTAGTACTCTTGAGGGGCACTTGGAGAATATAAAAAGCATCGAAGTGATTCGTCTCGATTTCAAAGTAAATTATAAAGTTGTATTTTTATGATTTAACTCTTATGCTCATTGTTTATGATGCTAATATATGTGTGTTTTATCATCTCATGATTAGCTAATCCCTTTATCAAAGGGTAATGTAATTTTTAGGCTTGTTGTGTTTGTTTATTTGTAATATGTTTTTCTTATGATGGTTGATGTGTCATTGAGAGCTTAACCCAATTAAGGAAATCGCGAACATTTTGATTGTAATTGTAGAAATTATAACGAATTAGGAGTCCGAAAGCTTTAGTTGTGTCTATGGGAATTATAACGGTAACATCCCACATCGATAGATATAAAAGTACACTACGCCATAAGTGCATATAGGCAACCCCTACTATACAGTTGCATAAGGCCCAAATGGTGTTGCATAAGGTAATAGGCAACACCAATGGGGGGTTGCCTATGTGGAAGTGGCCGTAGACACCTAATGCAACATTTTGTGCAACACTAGAAAGTATTGCATCAGGTGGATTTTGCAACAGTAAATCATCTATTGGCAACAACAGAAAGTGTTGCATTAGACCAGACAGGATAGTACACTTGGTCCTACGTGGCAATTGACACATCAGATGCCACATCGGCAACAGGGGGTCCCAGAGCCACATCAGCATGCCACGTCAACACGCAATGTCAGCTGGGTCCTATAATGCCACATCAGCATGTGGGGCCCACAATGCCACGTCAGTAGCGGGACCCTTTTTGCCACATCATATATGGGGCCCACATTGTGTATGCAACACAATTTTGATGCATATGCAACACTGATTTCATTCAAATGTAATAGTATATACCACATTATGCCACACCCTTTTTTAAGTTGCAACAGTATTATAATCAAATGCAACACAATATAATACAATATGCAACATCATATTCTGGAAAATGCAACACTTGTAAACATAAAATTTGGACATAACAGGTTTGTTTTTACATGATACTTGCCATAAGTGGCATCCAACAATACAGCCTTATCAGGCATCCAACAAAAACAGCCCTATCGGGCATCCAACAGAAACAGCTCTATCGGGCATCCAACAAGTTCTAAATATACGAAAGCACCAAACTACATACACCCAATTATAAATTTAAAACACCAAAAGTACATCAAATTTTTCTTCAAATGAACAGAAACACCAAAGAACAAAGCCACTAAGAAGTTACGCCTTGAGTGCCTTGAGTGACTAGAGTACCATTTTCCTCTTGATCACTGGAAATCGTGGTACATACGTCTTAGAGATTGAATGTCATACATGATTTTCTTCTCCCAATTTTTTCACCATCAAAGCCATGTTCTCCTGTAAGTTCCTGTTGAACTTGGCCTCCAATTTGCTCTCAAGGACGCTTATCTTTTCAGTTAACTCTTGCACTTGTTGTGCAGTTGAGGCCTTAGTTGACGTCGAGACCAACTTAGTACCAGTCCTTCCAAAATAGCCAGTTAGGTGCATGGGCCTTTCCATCAGAGGCAACTGCATTTGCTTCAGCCTCCTTTCCCTCTTCCATCAACTTCTGAATTTTTGCCTGCAAAAATTGGTTAGTGCAGTAGCTAAATATGCCACTAATATAAATTGCCTCTATACAATAAAATATACTTACAAGTTTCTCCTTCATTTGTTATGTATTTGACTTGTATTCCCGCCCTTCTTCTCGCTTACGAGTGATTGAATATATTTGAGCATCGCTTGGATGCTCAAGATTTGGATAAGCCTTTTTCTGTCAGAAATGTACAGAATTAGTCCTTTAAATGTCTGAAAAACAGGGGTATTTAAATAATCAAATATACTAAGCTGATCAATACAGAGGGAGTAATATTCAGCAATACAGAATTTAGACCAGAAAAAGTCATAAAATTACGACTGTACAATGAAGACATAATCGTTTATCGAAAAAGATATAAAGCTGCAACCATATTGCAAAAACATATTCAAAACCTAAGATACACAGTCACTTAGAGCAAAATATGAAATAGAATTCCTAAAGAAATTTAATTACACAACTTATTCAAATACAAATGCTACAAACAAAAGTGGATGCCTGTTATGGTTTGGTGGTCTGATTGATACAAGAGGCTACTCAGAAATGCATATAATCTATATCAGGCTTGCTGCCTCTGAGTTAAGTGACTCATCTTTTTCCAAGCTATTATTCTTATGATATCTTTAAATTTTCATACACTTGAGCAAGTTTACTTTCACCATGGTTATGATTTGTTATGCATCAGGAAATAAGGGTTCCACACAAAAGAAGCGTGTTCAGCTCATATTAATATAGGTCTTTGCAGCAATAAATTGTTATGTCAAATTCTGAATGGTTGTTCCATTCTTTTAGAAGTAAGTTAAAAGAGATGCATGCATGAGTAAATATCCTTCAGAGGACAGCATGCGGAAAACCTAATATCAGTAAAAATAGAAAGGAAACAAGATTTTTAAGTGTGGATGCAGGAGAAATTTAACTTGGAAATATGTTTGTATTAACTATTTAGTACTCCTACTATCTTATAGATAAAAAATTTAACTTTAGACTAATCTTTGTTTCCCCTAAACAAACAAAAATCTTTTTAACAACCACACTTGAATAAAACCATCACACTTAAATAAAACACCCATCATGTTATAAATAATATATAAAAATTCTTACATAACACAAGCATAGCTAGAAGGACACGATAAAATATATTACCTATTTACTATAACAAATAACCATAATTTAAATCATTGTGTTAAAAATAAACTTGCAAAATGAAAAACAATTACCAATTTTTCAACAACTAGGGCGACTGGTTTACGACCCAACGTGTGCGTCTCAACCAATGACTTACGATGCTCATCATTTTCCCTAGCCAATTTCCGTAAAATTACAACAATTTAAGCAACTATTTAAGTAATTAAGGTTTTTCTATTGACTACATGAACCGCCTCATCCCCCAGTACTTTAACAGCATTTTAAAATCCTCTAATGGGACCCGGTTTGATCTATTATCCAGTCTGTCCTCATCGGTGTTGTATTTAGTATAATGAGCTTTTTTTATACGAGCCTTGTGTAGTTTCCAAGCATTACTAAGGGTAGTACAAACCCATTGCCTTCCTTCATCGGGAATAACATACTTGCCATGTAATATATTAGCATAAAAAGAATGACTATAATTTATTAATATAATATAGAAATATGGAAAGTGATTTAATCTATGTTATAGAGCATAGAAATCACCAGAGTATACTCCCACAAATTCTATTTCAATTGATCGGGAACAACGTGCCAATTGACATAAGTCAGCGACACATTATCCCTTGCCAATGTCCCCAAGAAATTACTTAGCTCTGCTACATCTCGTTCTATATCCGAAATTGCTTGACCATTTGCATTCAAAGAGATGACCACTTTCTCATTAGGGTTCCTTCCATGAACCCTAGTCATTTTTTTCGGTCCTCTACATTTTCTAGGAGCACGTACTTAATATACCAGGTACAAAAAAATAAGGTATGATCAGTAAAACTGTATTACTAAACATAAAATGACAATTAACCAAAAAGACTAATACATGTTACCTTCTTGGACTTCATCATCTGTATTATGTTCCATTTCGAATTCAACAACATTCTCATTCATCGGAGCTTCATCATTATTCATTTGACGGTCTCGTAATGCAAAGTAAAAATCTTGGTGGATGTCCGTTTAACGGGTTGTGGACAATAAGCCCTTGCAGCTGCCCTCTCAGTTGCAGTGCCAGATTTTCCAGAGGCTGCATTGGCTAATGAACGAGTCCTTGGGCCCAACATCAATTTTCTTTTGCTTAACAGATTCAATGTCCAGCCATTTGTGTTTATAATTGATTAACCATACTTGGTATTAAAGTGGATTAAGCCAACAATAACCAAAAAAATAATAATCAAATAACGTATACCTCAGACGAATCATCGCTTTCAACGTCCCCTTTATTTGCCGGAACATATTGTGAGTCATCTTCCTCAATAGCTGTCTCTTTCCCTTTTTTACCTTTTGATTTACTACTCGACTTCACTGCATTTTTAAAAGTAGAAACTATCTGAGGCAACCCGAGTGATTTATAAACTTCAATATTTGCCCTCATTTTATCCAGTTTCAACTTTTCATACTTGCATAATGGTGGAGGTGGTGGCAACTACAAGACATCAGTATATAATTAAATAGATTTTAAATTTAAATAGGTGAAAATAAAAAAGGTGACTAATCGATCAAAAGCAATGGTAATACATACCATTTTATCAGCATCCCCTCTACATCGAGCCTTTTTCACTTTTTCCATGTTTCTTTTGAGAAACATGGGGAGCGGTGATGGTGGTGGTAACTGCAAGTGTAGATAATAAATCTGAAAAATGCATGATTAATCGACTACTTTATTTGGATGGTAACAATTAGAAATTAGATAGTATATGATTATTAGTGAAAGTTACTGCATATCAGAAAATAAACGCATCATTCGCGATCGTCTGAAAAATGATTGATTAAGCATCTAGCCGAATTAATATTTAAATTTCATTTGGACTTAATCAGAAACTAATATACATTTAAATTAGAACATGCATGATTAACAAATGAGGTGTTTGGACTTAATCAAAAACAATATACATTTAAATTAGAAAATGCATGATTAACAGATGAGTTCATTGGACTTAATCAGAAACAATATACATTTAAATTAGAAAATGCATGGTTAACTTCTTTCTCTCAATATATACAAATTGTATGCATATTACTCACTGCTATACACATATAGCACCACCTAATGAAAAAAACAGCATCTTTGATCTTTAAAAATAAAAGCTAGCACAAAATTAAAGCAACCCAACTAAAGATTAGCTTCAAGACTCTTGATTATCATATCAAACACTTTAAACAATAATAAAAACACAATCTTTATCAATTAGGGCTAAAATTGTATTAAACACAATTTGTAACACAAAAGCTGTGTATTGGGTGAAAAAATGGCTAAAATTTGTATTTAACAGTTAATACAAAAAAGAGGTGTAAATAATACCTTGTCAGCAACATCAATACGTGTATCTTAACTATCCTCTCTGCAACCAGCTTTTTTGAATTTTAAATACTCGGAGAGCGGTGGTGGTGGTGGTAACTAAAAATATACAAAATAAATCAGGAAAGCATATATATAAATTTAAATTGTTTTTTTTTGAAAGTAATCATTTAATACCTTTTCAACAATATCCTTATTTCCAGTATCTTCAACATCCCCTGCCCATTGTTCTAAGGCTAACTTCCTTCTCGCGGTTACTTTCTCATTTTCCTGACAAGTACATCTTGTCCACTTTCTTTTGTTCAAATATCCTGCCAACCATCAACCTCGGGCAACTTTTTATCCATTTTCTTTTTTTGCTGCTGGAGTTGATGTGTGGTAACAAACTTACGCTTCAGCGGTTTCTCAGGGGAAGCTGTAAAAATTATCAATAACGTACTTTAAACATTACATATATAAATACTTTGGATGAAGTTTTCCCTAGGACGAGTGATCAAATGAGGTTGCATTTTAGGAGCTTGCGCAATTTGTTTGTTAACAATGTTGTCGATGTAGAAGTTCACCTATTAACCAGGAGCACAATCTTCCACAAGAGCCATGACTTGCTTATCATTTGACAACAACTGCCAACCACCTTTTCTTCCTCTATTTGCGTAGATTCCTCCAATTTCAGTAAAATGGAGGTTATCTTTGACCAATTCCATAAGCATAGAATAAGAAAATGATTCAACGTCTAAGCCTATCATAATGAAATGTTTTCCACCAACATATGATGTCTTCTTAACCTTCCCTTCATGGTGCAACCTCACATTAACTGTGTGTCATCCATCCTGTTAAGAATAAATCATTAAAGTCAGTCAAGTTTCTAAATATGTATCAGAAATTAAAATAAGAAGTGCTGATATTTTTATACAAGAAGTGCTGATATTTTATTTAAATATGTATCAGAAATTAAAACGAGAAGTGCTGATAGTTTTTTACAATCAAAAGAGTTCATAATAAAAATATGTATATTGCACAACAAGAAGTGCTGATATTTTTATACAAGAAGTGCTGATATTTTTATACAAGAAGTGCTGATATTTTTATAAAAGAAGTGCTCATATTTTAGTTAAATATGTATAAGAAATTAAAACAAGAAGTGCTGATATTTTTATACAATCAAAAGAGTACATAATTAGTAGTTGTGTTTCACTGATTAATATTTCTAATCAGGTATTAACACCAACAATGTGCCATATGTCAAGAAATAAAACACAATAAATTGAACAGGCTAACAACAAAAAATACACATATAGACCAAATCTATAAAAAAACATATAATCTCCTAAAACTAACAGTTAAAATTGAATGTAAATATCATAAATGCACAGAATGTGTAAGAACAATTTTAGGATGATTCAAATCTGACATAATAATTAACCACTAAATCTAAAACATCAAACAGTTTCACGATATTTGGTCAAATTACAAATACATAGTAGACAATGCATTTTAATCTGAAAAATAAAACATGACTAAAATCGAGCAAAGTAATTCTCTATAAGAAACAAGTTTTGTGATCTAGGGAGACAAAAATGGAATTTGTATTTAGGGGACATCATCTCTGAAGCAACTCCCGTCGCCAATTTCAAATTCTATTCCAGGATCAATATCGATATCATCTAAAGTAGTGGTTCTGATCTCTTCTTCAGTTGCATTCTCATTCTCAGCATCACACACGTCCCTTGGTAACTTTTTAATAACATAATGAACCATTTTTAGAATTGGATCTTGAACATAAAAGACTTGTTGCACTTGAAAAACTTATTAAAATTTACTTTAGTAAGACCATATCCATCTTTTTCCTCTAGGTACCAACAACATTTAGAAAGGACCACGTTAAAAACCCCCCAATAATGTAGTTCAAAAATTTCCTCGACTGATCCATAGCAGTTAACATTCTAAACTACTGGATTTTCGTCTTTCGAACTAGCAAAACTAGTGGTCTCTAAAGTTACAAAAACACCACTATTTTGTGTGATACACCGTGAATCTCTGTACTTGGTATGTAATCTATATCCGTTTACCACATAGCCGGTAAACCGTCTCGCTGCTCTATTAGGACCCAATGCGAGAACCTCTAAATCTCTAGAAATCGAGTCCTTACTCAGAACCTATTCTTTTAACCATATCCAAAAATTTGAAGTGTGCGTTCTTTCCCTTTTGAAATTTTTTGAAGTTGCCTCACCATCTAATGAAACTCAATGCACCCTAGAAAAATGAAGTTTACACAGTCTAAGAAAGTTAAACAGTGATGACATAAAACTGAATTAAATGAGAAAAGGACTTGAAAGCCTACCTAATCAGACTCTCTATTTCATTATTGCCGGAGTTGAATAGAACATATTGATGAGAAGCATTCCAATCTGCATATTTCAATTTAATGACTTTTCCATCTTGATTCTTTTTTATTCCAATATGATACTCCAAACTTGCATTTCTTGCAAAATAAGACATGGTATCTTATGTTTCTCCTTCACCAGTCAAAAATCTTGAACATAATGTGACACATTCTTCTGCCAAATAACCTTCTGCAATTGAACCTTCCTGTTTACTTCTATTCCGAACATAAGATTTTAACTTTCCAAAGAACCGCTCAATAGGAAACATGGACTTAAGTTGCACTGGTCCTCCATATTCGACTTCCCGGCACAAGTGAACAAGAAGGTGGACCATTATATCAAATAATGATTGTATAAAAATCATCTCAAATCGACAAAGTATGTCAACAATATCTTTTTGCAGCTTCTTGAGGTCATTTAAGTCGATCACGTTGCTCCATAGACCTCTGAAAAATGTGCCCAGTTTGATCAACGGTAATGCAACCTCCGGCTTTAATGTTCTTCTCATGGCAAATTGTAACAAATAATGAAGCATGAAATGAGCATCGTGGCTCTTGTACCCAACCACCTGTTTCTCATTTATGCTTACATACCGACTAATATTCGAAGCACAACCGTATGGCAGTTTTTCATTCTTTAATACGGAGCAAAAGATTTCTTTCTCCTTTTTTGGCATGTCAAATATTGCAGGTCTAGTTTCATATGACTTTCCATCAGCAGATAAAACAGGATGAAGGGGATTTCTTATATTCTGTTCTTGTAAATCGAAACACGCTTCTAAATGATCCTTTGACTTGCCACTAATATTAAGTAGAGTGCCTAATATTTTATCACATACATTTTTTCAATGTGCATGGGATCAAGGTTGTGTCGAAGTGGATTATGTCTCCAATATGATAAATAAAAAAATTGATTTCTTTTTGAAAGGAGATTCATTTTTCAACTTTTTCATGCCCTTCCCGAAATGGTTTTCATACCCCTGCAACAACTCTTCAATATCAGTTCCTGATAGAACTGGTGAAATCCGTCCTATTTGAATGTCACCATTAAAGTTTTTTTTCCAGCCTCCACTTATGTGTAGGCTCAAGAAACTTCCTATGGTTCATGTAGCACATATTTCTGCTGTGTTTTAAATAACATGAAGAAGTCTCGTAATGGCAAACAGGAAAACCTAGTTTTCCCTTCGTACTCCAGCCGGACAACATTGCATATCCGGGAAAATCACTAATGGTCCATATCATGCGTGCACACAACATAAAATTCTGGTCAGTCAAGGAAACAAAGTTTCAAGGCCGACATCCCATTATTCTTTTAACTCCGTAATCAAAGGTTGCATATACACGTCGATATTATTGCTTGGAGAATCTGGACCCGATATTATTACCATGAAGTTCGTACTAACCTTTGGCTTCATTTGTGAAGTTTCTAAATTTATTTGACATGTACTAGGAAAGGACCACTACAAACAAGATGGTCATCTGGTGACCTCTCTTGTATGCCATTTACGATCAATACAGTTTTTCCAAGGGCACTTCATTTTGTTGCCCCTCGCACAAACTGGGAAGACATTATCTAAAAAATCTGTCACCCCTTATCCGTATTTTGTGCTATATCTTGGTAGTCATATCCAAACGTTACTCTCAGAGTCCATTACAAATGTCTAAACTTAGTTTGAACCTACCTTCACCTACAAAAAATAGAGTAGATGTGACAATGAACTTAAGGTTTTATACTTGACTAATAGAGAGCTGGTGAATAACACAAGGTGTACAAGAAGTAATATGTGTCATGCAGTAGTTAAGAAATAGTTGAAGAAGACATATGGCGGTACAAGTAACAAGAGAGTGATGAAAGTTAATGGAGGTGCAACAGAGGCAATTATGAGACTCCAATTCTCAAGGCAATGTACAGAGAAATGAAGGAATGCATTTATGTCATGAAAGATGGAGGTGAGACTAAAGAGTCTACTGGTACATAAAGGAATTTTAGGTTGATGAGCATTATTATGCTAATGGCGAGTATATAATTTTATTATTATCACTGCATTTACTTCAGTAATTTTAGATTATTTGCAAGTCAATGCGGTACAATAAGATAATAGTTATACAGTAACTCAATGTAATGAAATAAATATAATGCTATTCTGGTTATCCAAGAATTTCTAAGCTGACTAGTAATTTTTCCTGTTGCTTCAACTTTCTGATTCTAATCTTCAATGCTAGTGACATTAAATTGAAAACTAATGATGAACACAAGTGCATAGAATATAAACAAAGCTTATCAGGGGAACTAAAAGTGAAAAGAAAGCTACTGCATCCATTAACATTAAAAATAAAATACATCAGAAGAACATAAACTTCATAGATTAAAGTACAACAGAAGAACATAAACTTCAAAGTGTTAACATTACAATCTAAAATCATCACTACTGTTGTAAAACTGAATAACATATGATCATGATATTTTTCTTTATTTATACCGTTGTAAAAAGAGAGAAGTGAGTGTAAATTAATACCAGAAGAAGCATAAGGCTAAAATTGTTCCTAAATAAAACATGAAATCAAATGAAAATAGTACATACATCACCAGCAATGCACAGTCCAAACAGATTAAGTTGATTACTAAAATAGATCCGCAAAATCATATCAAAACAATAACGCACACAAATACGCAAAGTTAGGATTCGAGTATAACCTGATGAGATTCTTCGAAATAATACCAAGCGCTTTAATTGCCGCACTAATCAAGCTACTTCCAGTGATATAAATCCCCCTATCAAGCACACAATACAACATCAGTAACATTCAAAATCAAATCAAACTAAATTACAGTTATACATACATTATTACACAAGCCTAAAACACAGAGAAAAGAAACCCTAAATTATAAGTTTGAAATACAGGAAATTAAAAACCCCAAATCAAAAGCCCTAAAAACTAAACCCTTAAATCAAAATACTAAAGCCCCAAATCAAAATACTAAAGCCCCAAATCAAAAGCCCTAAAAATAAACCCTAAATCGAAACACTAAAACCCCAAATCAACAGCCCTAAAAATAAACCCTAAATCAAAAAAAGTTCAAAATATCTGCAAAATTACCTACAAAATCGACCAATGCAAAGCCCCAAAGTATCTGCAAGTTGAAACTGAAGCTCAAATTTAGAAAATGTTGCTCAGATTTAGAAACCGAAGCTCATATTTAGAAAAAATGTTGAAAAATCCACCAACTAAAAATGAAGGAGAGGAGAGAGTGAATATCAGCCTTCGAAGCTCAGATTTAGAAAACTAAGCTAAGATATTTGGCCGCCCAAAGAGTTTAGAGAGAAAGAGTGAGAAGGAGAGAGTGAGAAATAGTGAGAGGAGAGAAGGAAAGTACACTGTGAGAGTGAGAAGGAAAGAGCGTGAATTATTTTAAGGGGGAAAATAGCCGCCTAATTTTTGGCCTGGGAAAGTGTGCAGATCTGCTGTCTCAACATCATTTAATTATTTTTCAGTATTTTAATAAATATTTACAATTTTAAATATTTTAATAAAATTGTATAACTAGTGTAAAATATATGTCAAATTAAGACGACAATGATAAAATTCATCGGAACAATTATTTGTATAATTGAATTGTCAAACCAGAATTTTAAAAAATAGAAATCATTCGGGACAAGAATCTACAAGGAACCCGTGTTGATTGTAATTTGACTATTATAAAACACACGATATAAAATCTATTTTTTTAAAAAAATTACACATCTCTAAAATTAGTAGGTAATATCATCTGTACGGTTGGATCATTGAACAAGAATTTAAAAAAAATAAAATCACCGCTCGGGACCAGACTTGGTTATAGGAACCCGTGTTCATCGTAATTTGACTATTAAAAAAAACACTATAAAATCTAATTTTTTTTAAAACAATTTCCATATTTTTAAAATTAGTAGGTATCATCATCCGTACGGTTGAATCGTTGAACAAGAATTTTAAAAAAATCAGAATAATCACTCGGGACAATACTAGGTAACAGGAACCAGTGTTGACCGTAATTTGACTATTAAAAAAACGTGATATAAAATTTAATTTTTTTAAAAAAATATAAACATCTCTAAAATTAGTAAGTATCATCATCCGTATGGTTGGATCGTTGAACAAAATTTTTTAAAAAATAGAATCATCACTCGGGACAAGACTTGGTTATAGGAACCCGTGTTGACCGTAATTTGACTATTATAGAAACACATGATATAAAATCTAAATTTTTTAAAAAAACATTAGAAATCTCTAAAATTAGTAGGTATCATCATCCATACGGTTGGATCATTGACAAAAATTTAAAAAAAATAGAATCATCACTTGGGACAAGACTTGGTTATAGGAACCCGTGTTGACCGTAATTTGACTATTATAAAAACACATGATATAATATCTAAATTTTTTAAAAAATATTTAGACATCTCTAAAATTGGTAGGTATCATCATCCATACAGTTAGATTGTTGAACAAGAATTTTAAAAAAATAGATTAATCACTTGGGATAATACCAGGTAACAGGAACCAGTGTTGACCGTTAATTTGACTATTAAAAAAGCATGTGATATAAAATTTAATTTTTTTTAAAAAAAAATATAAACATCTCTAAAATTAGTAAGTATCATCATTCGTATGGTTGGATCCTTGAACAAAAATTTTAAAAAAATAGAATCACCACCCGGAACAAGACTACATAATGTGAACCCGTGTGCACCAGGTTTGATTATTTAAAAAGCACGTGATATAAAATTTATTTATTTTTTTAAAAAAAATTACACATCTCTAAACTAGTAGGAAACAACATCCGTACGGTTGGATAATTAAAAATTATTTAAAAAAATTAGAACATGAATATAACAAATAAATTTTAAGAATAGTACAATAACTAATGCAACACTAAATAACCTACTGCACCACTAGAAAGCAAATGCAACGCCTGAAGTGCCACGTCAGCTGCCATGTCATCAAGTGGACCCATTTTGTGCCACGTTAGCATGCCACGTCAGCACCCAGGGGTCCCCAACATGCCACCTCAGATTTATTTCTACGTCAGCATTTATTAAATAAAAAAATATCTAATGCAACGCTATGACCTCTACTGTTGCATGCTGCACAACACCAACATTTATTAGCAACAGTAGCTTCAATGTAATGCAACGCTTTCACCACTGTGTTGTAATAAACTGAAAGTTTTGTAGATAATGCAACGCTTTTCGTGCAACGCTGGATAAAACCGTTGCCTATGTGCATTTATGGCGTAGTGGTAGTAGGTTATATCTGGTATATATTCGATGGCGAGCTTTGATTTTAAAAATGGTATCAGAGCTTCTACCATCCGGAATTTCAGAGACATTGCTCAGGTTCCGTATGTGTGTGCGCGTAAGAAGAAAAATTCGGCCTAATCCAAAAAGAGGTGGTGTTTGTAACATCCTTTATAGATACAAGTAAAAAACTAATGTGTACCAAATCAATAGCTTTTTCGTACTGACCTAGGTGGGGTGTCGGGTCGGGTATGCATTTAGTTGTCGATTTGGATGTTAGAAAATAAGAATCGGGAGAGGAATTATAATTTTTATAATGATATGATAGACACATATTAAGTATTAGATCGGGAGATGATAGAGAGTTGTTACACTCATAATTCTTGTCTTTTAGTAGTCTATAGTTGAGCTCACATAGTTGTAAGCACAATAATATACTAGCCTGTAACCCGTGCGATGCTTCGCGTGATTATAATATAATAATTATTATTTATATGATAAATTCGTAAAAATAAAAATATAAAGATATTAAATAAAATAGAATAACTATGTAGTATTGAAATTAATGATACATATATTTTTTATATTTTATTTTTTATATTATACTTTTGACGGATATTTAAAATATGAAGATTTAGAATATTATTCATAATGAATGTAAATATTCTCATATATTTATTTTTAAAATTAATATACCATCACATGTCAATACAATATTATTAAATCAAAAGTTTTTTAAAAATGTGATATAGCTACTCTTATTTTTATATGTCCACCATAAATTCTTTATTTTAAACTAAATTTTTTTATAAAAACCAAAATTCAAATTTTTTTTTTTTACTTCAAACACATCACTTTTTTAATATTAGCGCTTGTAAATATAAGAAATTCTATTTCAACATAAGAAATCGTATTTCATGCTGGCCTATCTAAGACTGTAAGAGAATGTAAGTTTTATGTTTTTTCCAATTTCATGTATTTTTAGTTTAACTTTTTAAATATATATTGTGACCCCTATGATGTGTGTTAAGTATTAAGAATTAATTAGTCTCCGACTGAGAGAAAATTATAATTTGGATTTATTTTAGAAGAGTCAAACTATATGTTTTTCTTATTTTGAATATTAATAATATTTTTGAGAGTCTTTTTAACTATTTTTAAAAGGAACGGATCAGGCCATGCCGGCCGACATGAAATTTTAGATGCCCATTAAACTTCTATATTGTTCATCAATCATCTTAGAATCGACTTTTTGCTCTTAACTATGTAAGTTATTATTTATTTATTTGATGAGTTGGGTTGATTGATTTATTTTTTTTCTTTTTTGAAGTTATTTAGTTTCTTCTTTTTATTTATAATGAATCTAATGCAAGTAATTGAATGTGGGGTACCCAATATACTGTTGAATTAAATATGGTATCTTTTAATTTTAATGCACTTAATGAGTGTTAGGTCAAATATTTATTTTTATTATAAGTAAATTTTACTTTATTTTCCACTATAAATGAATAATTATTGCTAGTTTGCTCCCTTTATCTTTATACAAGATTGAAAAAAAAAATTTGCGCGAGCCCACTAGAAATCTGGGTCCGCCGTGCGTCAATTATAGTCTATTACGCCTAAAATAGCCTATTAGGCTTAAAATAACATATAACCTTTGTGATGTATGGTTTAATTTTAATACTTATTATCATATTATTATTATTATATTATTAATATTATTATTATATTTAATTTTTATTTTTATAAAGGTAATTATGGAACAAAATAAATAGTTTTTGAAATTAGATATAATTTTAATATAACTTATTTTTAAATTATTTTTTTCAAATTTATTTCATAATTTATCAAAATATGTTTTTGATATAATTAAATGGCCAATGAAGAAGGTTTTTAATAGGTAGTGTTGTGACAACTACGTGGTGTGCTGAGTGTGAGAACTTTGGCCGGACTAATGGATGTATAACTTGTCTATATATCATTTTTAATTAACTTATATATATTTTAGTCTCATGATAAACTAAAAGTATTTTTTGCTGAGAAGGAATGTATACATTAAGTCAGCGTGCTCTCTAGCGTTAGAATTTTATTTTTATTTTTAATGAAAAATGATAAGCTTAGGCTGTTTTTTTGGAAAGTGTTAACCAAATCAACCAAACTAAACTATGTTTTTCTTATAATAGTATAATATAGTATATAGATAGATTTGATATTAGTTTTTTAGATAATTTTTTTTAATTTTTTTGATTATTGATTATATTTTTATATTATAATTTGAATTCCTAAAATTAATTTCGAACGTGTTGATTTCCTACAAAAAAGATAAGAAAGAATACAAATGCAATTAGATATTAAGTTGGATAAGAATTCATATAGTTTGTAGTTATATCAAATACTTGATTTTTTTTTAAATTTTATTTTTTAAGGTGTTAATGTACTTTTTACGAAGGTGTTAAACCAACCCGACCAAACGGAAATCATGTTTCATTATAATGGTATATTATAGATTTTAGGAGACGATTTTATAGCAGTTATAAGAATTTTTTTAGCAAACAAAAAACACAAATTAGACATTCATCTTATTGAAAACACTAATTTTATAAATTTTTTATCTCATATTTATTATATAATTTTTATTTGTTTAATATATTAAGAAGTTTATAATCACACAAAACACAAAAATATTTTTCCACACACTTCTGTTAGATATAAAAAAATTGAAATTGGTGTCGATATACTCTAAAGCATAGATCTAACATATGCATGAACTTGGTTGTGTCGGTGGTTGGTTCTATTTTAAACCAAAAAAAAACTGCCATAAGTATTCTGACTGTTAGATATATGGTGTCATCATCACAGGTGTTAATACACATATTATGACAACCCAGGTCAAAGTCTCAACCTTCTTTGAACAAATTGTGTCAAATAAGTTGAAGCTCCCGTTCTAAATGCCAACACAATTGCTGTGCAACCGCACTAGCCACCACAAGTTCCCAAACTATCATGATTTGTTGGGTTGCACATAATAGTAGTACTTTCCTTCTAAAACTTACAACCGAAATTCCATATTCTTACGATGTTGGACTACGGTGTTACAACTCCTCCACTTAAACTCCCGACGGTCCGTCGTGCGGGTCGGCTAAACAAAACAATCCATAGGTCTACTTCCATTCTTATCGACGCTGGGTGTTAAACATATGTATTAGCTACACAAAGCAGATACCTTTTTTTTTAAACAATTATTGATTATATCTCAAAATAAAAATCTTTTATGCCAATTCCCATGTATTTTTTGTGTATGGAAAACATGTAAATGATTCACTTTTATACTAGAAAATGATTATTTAAATCATGTGACACCATAATTGCAGAAAATAAAATTAGGCTCTTCAAAATTTTCTTTGGTGATAAATCTAAATTAATGAATTTGGGTCTTTTTACCGTTTTTTTATAATTACCGAAAATGGTAGCAAACATAGTTCCATTTTAGTACAATAATAAACATGTTGTTGTTAAAATAATTATAAGCTAAATTTTGATTATTATTTTAATAATGTAGAATGTTCTTGGAAGTACCTAGAATAGACCTTTGAGGTTCAAGACTTTTTCATGGTCATTTGAGTTCATTACCTTTAGCTTTTCATGTACCTAGGGAGGTTGTATATTAAATAATATTCTAGTAGGTTCTATGGAGGTCTATAAATAGGACACTCTTTCAAGCTTTGTAATCATCAAGTTTTATATAATCTTTTGAGTGCAATAAAAGTGTGAGTTTATATCTCTTTTGTGTGAGTTAGTTGTATGGATTATTGAGAACAGGTTTCTTCTCTTAATCTCCAACTCCTTTATACTTAAGTTCCTACAAAGTGGTATCAAGAGCAAGGTTAAGTGATGTCTTCCAACAATATGTTGCAACCTCAACTTCCACATTTGACGGGAAAGAATTACAATCAATGGAGCATTCAAATGAAGGTGTTATATGGATCTCAAGATCTTTGGGAGATAGTTGAAAATGGTTATGAAGAATCGGCGAATCAAGCCAATCTCTCACTACAACAATTAAACTCTTTAATGGAGAACCGAAAGAAGGACAAGAAGGCCCTCTACTCTATTTATCAAGCGGTGGATGAAGTAATTTTTGAGATAATTTCAACGGCATAAACATCAAAGGAGGCATGGGACATCCTCAACAAGGACTACAAAGGTGAAGAAAAAGTAAAAATGGTGAGACTTCAAGCTCTAAGAGGTGAGTTTGATTTACTAAAGATGAAAGAAAGTGAAATGGTGGAGGAATTTTATAATCGAACAATTTTAATTGTTAATCAACTTCGTGTTAGTGGAGAATATATTTCGGATAAAAGAGTCTTGGAAAAAATTCTTCGTAGTATGACTCGAAAATATGAGCATGTTGTTGTGGCCATAGAAGAATCAAATGATTGGAATACTTTCTCTCTTGTAGAATTATTGGGTTCACTACAATCTCATGAACTCCGTATCAAGCAATTTAACCTCTCTCCTTTCGAGCAAGTTTTGAAGTTCAGGACACCAGTCGTGGTGGTTTTAGAGGAAGAGGGTGGAAGATATCATTTCGTTGTCGAGGGACCAGGAAGAGGAAAGGTGCAAAGTGAAAATTTTACTCATATCAAAGAGCAGAGGAAGAGCTCGTGGAGGTTTCAATGGAAGAGGAAGATGGTAATCTTTTAATTTTCAATGCCATTATTATCATCAAATTGGGCATATGAAAAAAGATTGTTATAAAAGAATTAATGATGAAAAGTTTCCAATTTTCTACATGAGGATGTTGAGGAGAAAGATGAAAGTATGCGTCTTGTTAGCAATGTTTAAGAAGAGTCACTTGATGATGTATGGTATATCGATAGTGGTTGTAGCAACCACATGAACGGAAATAAAAATTGCTTTGTGAATTTTGATGAAAGTGTCCAACGAGAAGTCAAGACGGGTAACAACAATAGGCTCGTCGTCAAAGGGTGTCGAGATGTTCCGATCCAAACAAAGCAAGGTACACACTATATCTCTAGTGTTTATTATGTTCCCGATCTTAAGCATAATCTTTTAAGTGTTGGGCAACTTTTAAGAAAGGGACATCATGTGAATTTAAAGATTATTTTGTGAGATAAGATACAAAAATGGCCTTCTTGTTGTAAGAGTCAAGATGACATCAACTAAAAATTTCCTTTGAAAATCCAAAATGAAACTCTTCCATGTTTTTCTAATATTGTGAATGCCAAGTCTTGGCTTTGGCATCTTCGATATAACATTAAAATACATGAGGTGAGTAGCTGTCAATACTTTGAGACACACTTAAATAAAACTTTAAGATGTTCTTTCCCCTGTTAGTAAATGGTATAAATATATCAAACGGGCTCAAATTAGTGCAAATATCAAAAGCACCATTCTGTAGAACAAATTTATTTTTCCTTCTCAACAGCTACCCGAAGAAAATTTGAAATCAGTTATACAATCCACAATGCATTTAAAACCAACTCAAACATACCAATTTATATTTTCTGAAGACCCTGATATTACCTACAGTGATATTTTCAGGATACCTCAAATTTTGGAAAACAAATTCTTAAAGAATCATGAAAAATGATAATCCTTGTAATGCTTAATATAGGTGAACCCCAAAATGTTCTTGACCCAAAAGCACAAAAACACAAAAAAAAGCATATCACAACAGTCATATGTTTGAATTTATGAAATTATGAAGCATAATACAGTCTTATACATGTACATAGTAAAAGTAATTTACCACAAACTACAATCCTGATTTCACAACTACAATCAAAACACACTACACACATAATCTCGATTTGAATATACCTTCTTCTTCTTCTCGGAATATACTTTTGAGTATTTCCCACAAACTCCTCCAAGCCTTTTTGTCCTTTTTGCTTCTATAATGAATAAATATATTTACAAGGCATTAACACTGCTGAGTTATTACGATAAACTCTCACAAAATCACAAATCACAGAGATACAACACAACACACACACCATAAAACACAGAGATACACATATTATTACCCATAAATATATGAAGGAGCTCTAAATCCTTAAAAACATAACCTCTAAATCGGAAGCCCCAAAATCAAAATATACCCTAAATCGCATAAGTTTGAGATTTACCTGTAAAAGCCCCAAATCAAAACCAAATCGAAACTTGAAATAAATAATTATAAGTTTCAGATTCTAAGCCTAGAGTTAAATCGAAGCTCCAAAATTGAAGCTGATTCAAGTCCAAAAACCGAACCTGATTCAAGCCACAATTCCAAAATTAGCCATGCGATAGAAAAATACCTAAACCCCTAAAACATTCACATCAATAATCCTTGATAATGATGTACATATTATGTGTGATAAAGAAGATATAAGAGAGTAACAGAGGGAGACAAGATAAGAAAGAGAGAAGACACAGAAGGAGATAAGAAAAGAGGAAGAGAGTACATAGAGTGTATGAATTGAAAAATGAAAATGAAGGCTTTGTCGGTGTGAAAATTGGTTGAGCGGGATTTTTTCCGCTCACCAAACTTTCCCCAAACTTTCCTTTTTTTGCCAATATATTACATTCTATATAAAAGCACATGATATAAAATATAATTTTTTTAACTTTTATAAAGATACACAATATGAAATCTAATTTTTTCTAAAAAAAATTGTACATCTCTAAAATTAGTAGGTAACATCATCTGTATGATTGGATTGAATCACCACCCGGTACAAGACTTGGTAACAGTAACCCGTGTTGACCGTAATTTGACTAATATAAAAATACACAATATAAAAATAATTTTTTTTATAAAAATATTCATCTAAAATTATTAGGTAACAACATCCGTGGGGTTGGATCGTCGAAAAAGAATTTTAAAAAAATAGAATCACCACACGGGACAAGACTTGGCAATAGGAACCCGTGTTGACCGTAATTTGACTATTATTAAAACACATGATATAAAATCTAAATTTTTTTAAAAAAATTATACATCTCTAAAATTAGTAGGTAACATCATCCGTACGGTTGGATCTTTGAACAGGAATTTTAAAAAACTAGAATCACCACTCGGGACAAGACTTGGTTATAGGAACACGTGTTGACCGTAATTTTACTATTATAAAAATACACGATTTAAAATATATTTTTTTAAAAAAATTAATGATCTCTAAAATTAGTAGGTAAAATACGGTTGGATCGTTGAACAAGAAATTTTTAAAAAATAGAATCACCACTCGAGACAAGACTTGGTTATAGGAACCTGTGTTGACCGTAATTTGACTATTATAAAAACACACAATGTAAAATCTAATTTTTTTAAAAAAATTTAGACATCCCTAAAATTAGTAGGTATCATTATCCGTATGGTTGGATCATTGAACAATTTTTTTTAAAAATAGAATCATCACTCGGGACAAGACTTGGTTATAGGAACGCGTGTTCACCGAAATTTGACTATTATAAGACACACGCTATAAAATCTAAATTTTTTAAAAAAACATTTAGACATCTCTAAAATTAGTAGGTATCATCATCCGTACGGTTGGATCGTTGAACAAAAATTTAAAAAAAATAGAATCACCACCCGGAACAAGACTACGTAATGGGAACCCATGTGCACCGTGATTTGACTATTATAAAAGCACATGATATAAAATCTATTTTTTTTAAAAAAAATTACACATCTCTAAAATTAGTAGGTAACATCATCTGTACGGTTGGATCAATTAAAAATGATTTAAAAAAATGGAACATGAATATAACAAATAAATTTTAAGAATAGTACAAAATAAGGCAACATTAAATAACCTACTGCAACACCAGAAAGCAAATGCAATGCCTAAGTACCACGTCCGCTGCCACGTCAGTTGCCACGTCAGCAAGTGGGCCCCATTTGTGCCACGCTAGTATGCCACGACAGCATGTTGAGCCCCACATGCGGGACCCACTGGTGCTACGTGACCAGTGAGACCCGAATATGGGACCCACAAATGCCACATCAGCAAAAATTACCCCTCCAGTGGGACCCATATGACACGTTAGCATGCCACGTTAGCAATTGTGCGTCCCAAACATGCCACGTCACATTTATTTTCCATGTCAGCATTTATTAAATAAAAAAAATATCTAATGCAACGCTATGACCTCTACTATTGCATGCAGCGCAACACTAACAATTATTAGCAACAGCAGCTTCAATGTATTGCAATAAACTAAAAATTTTGTAGATAATGTAACGTTTTCGTGCAACGCTGGATAAAAACGGTTCCTATGTGCACTTATGATGTAGTGTCCTTTGCTTCTGTTACTTTTAAACTTATGTGTATTAGTTATGTTAAAATATTTGTAAACTTAGATGATATATGGTTTGATAATTACAAATAGAGTGTGGAGATTTTATTTGTTGGTTTTGTGTTTATGTTTTAGCTAGTTTTTTTGGTTGGAATTTGGTATGTTTGGGTGCATATAATATAATCACTGTATAGGCTAATTTTTAGGCCTATAGACATCAATTTTACAAACAAATGTCCAAACTATAATTAGACATCATGTCCTACACGAATTTTCTTAAAAACTGTTGTTAAAAAGGTATATGGACATTAGTTCCTAAATAAAACTACAAAGAAGCTGATGTACTTAAAAAATATATATCGGTCAAATGTTAAAAACTGATGTTACATAGGTAGCCAGACTACTGTTCCCTGACTAATCCGATGTTAAAAAGGAAAAAACACATCGGGTAAGAAACTATAACCGATGTCAAAAATAGGAACTTATATTGGCTATTGTTCAAAAGCAATGTTAAAGCGGGCTTTGACATCAGTTTTATTTTTATAAACATTGTAAATACTGATTTATAATTTGTATATTAATAGTTAAGGTTCATAATTAGATCATATAGAAGCTATTTAGAAAATATTATAATGCAGTTTCTGTATAAAAATAGAGAATATACATCGAGTTTTAATCCGGAATCGATGTTAAAGTTGTTCCTAGATATCAGTTCATAACCGATGTCATATGGGGGTACCTTTATCTACACCCGCATAGACATCGGATGTCTATTGAAGGTTTTCAAGTAGTGGAATTCTCACAAATTTGTACCAAGTTTAATAGATTATGAATTTTTAATAGTAGGAACCTTTGACCTACATATATTTACATATGATATGTCACACGAATCCTCAATAATGGACTATGAGATTGTGAACAATGAAAATCTTTGACATATTCGCATTAACCATACACACACCATGTTCTAACAATTCCCGGATACAATATATGTGACTTAGATTTTAGATTTTAGCTTTTTAGCCGAAGCATAGGATTGTGGCTGTTTCTCGATGACATAAAAGAGTAACAATGAAGTACGGAGGTAAGAGATAAATGGTTACTAATAACATCAAAATCTATAATCGAATATATATCAGATCCAACAATTTGCCACATGCCAGTCAAAAAGAGCTAGCAATTTATTATACATTAGTTGTAAACTTTTCCTTACAAAGGTTTCAAACACTCTTATTCTTATCGATGAGAGATGTTACAAACACCTCGTTATACGGGGTTGACGTCCACTTCGAGCCCATAAACATAATTACAAAACCTTAGCCGTGTCTCTTCACTTCAGGCTCATCTAGAGTTTATTACCATTCATACAATCCAAACCCACAACCAAATGCATAGGGACCCAACAACCCACCACTGGTCATCCAAAAAGAGATAGTAATTTGATATTCATTAGTTGTAAACTTGTCATCGTTAATACCCCGAACACTTTTATTCTTATATACGTGAG
This sequence comes from Apium graveolens, assembly GCF_009905375.1. Lineage (NCBI taxonomy): Eukaryota > Viridiplantae > Streptophyta > Magnoliopsida > Apiales > Apiaceae > Apium > Apium graveolens. The sequence goes on from NW_027421558.1 coordinate 120,458, forward strand.
ATGTTACAAAATAGAAGGGGATCCCCTTATGTACAAAATGCATAAAAAAGACAATTAAACAGGGGTATACATAGTTCCAATGAAGTTGACAACTGAAATGAGGCCAACATCAACACTGGTTATCAAATTTTTCTAGCTTCAACCAGTTAATTTATGTTATTATTCTCTATATCTTCCACGCCCTAGAAAAAGGTAAATTCCCATTTACTTATATACTACTCAACTTATGGGGAAAATCTTATTTTTAGCTTTAACATTAAATTTACCAGTGATAAATCTACTCATTACCAAGTCCATTGAACCAGATAGATATCTTAATCAGTCTCAAATTCTTATCTCTTAATAATTACTTCAAATATATAAGAACGAGAAATGATATATTCATCTTAGACATCTAATAATGTAGAGCTCTTTAGTTGTTAGAAAACAAGGATCTCAAAACTAGGCGGGAAGAGGGGGGATGAATGTTATACCCTTATAATTTATAATTTTAGTGATCACATTGTGAGCAAACTTATAGCTTGTTTTTTATTCTATTAGCAATCTGATTATAATATATGTATGTTATTAACATTGTTTTGCTGAAATTACTTCTCATGATAGACTTATTCTATAAGCAAGCTAACAAAGTTTTAACAGGTTAATCAACTAGCTTTCAGATACCGCATGGAACTTATTAAGGATAAATATAACTTTTGGATTTCAAGGAGACTTAATAGGAATGAGTTGTGTAAGGACTCTGTCATATATTTACATGTTTAAATATATTAGAGCTCTTCAGATATTCAAGCTCGTTTGTACAAAATGATTTCCTATTTTATAGTAAGTTGTTAACAACGTTTTTATCCAAACAATGTACTTATGGATTGGTATTAAATTTAAACTAAAGATTGTTGTTTTTAATTGTTTTCAAATTTATCTTATCTTAGGTTAAATGTATTTTAGATTATCTTAATTGTTTGAATAGTATAAAACTACTGTGAGACTTGGTCAAGGTTGGAAGTATCGTTGATTTATTTAAAAGTTAACTTGATCTATAAATATACTTGGGTATACTTTGTTTTGATGTTGATCTATAAAGTATACACAAACCATTTTAGAAAATAAAACTTTGCATTCAGTGAATATCCTTATTTTGAGTTCTAACATATCCACGTAAATCTATATACATAGAGTTCATAGTTTCGATTATAATTTCTATTTAAACTTGTATTGTTCAAGGTGCAAACATTTATTGCTGAGTAGTTGAGCTTGGATAACAAGGTTCTAGGGAGTTATATTACTAGGGAAGGGTATACATGTTTGGTATAGGGTTTAGAGGGCAATTCACTCAAAGGAACAGGTATTATCAGCAAGCTGCTATCGGGAACAAGGGATAAAGGGGTATATATATTATTGAATCTTGTAATCATATCATTTCAGCTATTAAAAATATTTTCTCTTACCAAATTGGTAAGGGAACATGACACAGACCATTATACATAGGGGTCAAACCTGGCTAAAACTCAACGTGTTATTTACTTGATGTTATTTATTTTCTTCTTTACTTATCGTATGTCAACTTGCTGATAACATATATTTGAACTTAACGATAAGATGTCTGACAATTTTATAATTACCTGGTAACACATAAAAAATGGTATTAGTTAGTGACAAAGCTGTCATTATCAAATAATAATACCTAACAAATCCTTCTAATAATGTAGTAGGGTAGTAGTCAGAGTCGATCCCGCAGAGACAAATGTACCAATCACTTGTAATTCTTCACTCGATTTAACTAAGAAAGTAACAAAATTTTTTTTGAGATTGTTTAATTAAAATTTTACCTAAAGAAAAAAAGTTGTTTTAATCAAATAACTAAAAACATCCAGAGTTAAGTATCCTAACTAGCATGAATAAATGCAATTATGATTTCCCGCCCCACTCAGTCTATACTATTCAAGAGGAAAAACGCGCCCTACAAAATACCGATAACCTCTCTCGAGTACTAATGGCTTCTCTAAAATACAATCAAGCCTATTTTCATGGTATCATGCAATTTAGAGACATTAAACATAGCGCCTAACTTCCTAACAATCTGTTCTACCTATTTTCATGATGAAGTTCATGTCCTTATTAGATAATTCACAACCACCTAAATCCAACTTTCGTTGACAAATAGATATTAGGTTCAAACAATACACATAATCACATCTAACATGTAATTGTTAATTAAGCATAACTGTATAGCGAGAGCTTGTAATATAACGTAATTGGGGGATTGGGAAAATTATATATCAATTATAACTAGGGTTCAACTTAACCCTAGATTATAATTCTACTCGCTCATAACTAGATTAATGAAACACATAAGATAAGAACAAATAATTAATATTAATCAGAAAAGAAGAAAACCTTCAATCTCTTAGAAGCAGAAAAATATAATCTCTTTCTCTTTGTATATGTCTATCTATGTATATATCATAATATATATCCTATTTATTCATAATAAAAGTATACAAAATATGTTTCCTAAATTGATTTTACTTTTTGAAGGAAAATTCGTAGCTGACTTTTCTTCAGTAATTATGGTCGCTCCAGTTGTGTAAAAACCAAATTTTTGATATCGGTAAAAGACCTTCATGAATAGTAATATTGCGGTTTAATAAATAATTTTATGACCACACTATATACAAGTATTTAAATTAAGATTTGGAGTTGATATTACATTTTTACGTTATAAATGAGTGTATGTAAAAGTCGTTCATTTTCACAAAATTCCGATATTTCAAAAAGCCATTTTCTATGGGACATCGAGGGATACGAGAATTATAGTAAGGAATTTATGATAAAAGAATGTATGACGCGAAATTTTTTTGAGAAACAATCGAACTTGCGAAAGGAAATTAAGTATTACGCGTATGTTGCTAGCTGGAAAGTAGTACATCCATGCACACCATACAACTAGAATATTAGAAGCTATTCAAGTCAATTATAAATATTATGGATTTGAGGATTGGGGGGTTGTTAAATGGATTTAACATAGTTAAACAGGAAACTGTTACGCGTATAGCCGTTATAATATTCGTGTACCTTTATGAATATTTTGAAGCATATTTTCGAAATATAAAATATATATTATAAACACTAATGGATATGAATGTCAAGGTATTATTTTTTAGTTTGTAACCATATAAATATCAATTTGAGACGACTTACGATTTAGGAGAAAAGTCAGTTTATCTAACGTCTTCGAGAAAATGAAACTACTATAAGGTATTGACTTTGAGGACTTAAAAGAGGCCCTTAAGCATTGTTAAAAATTATAAAACTGGAAGAGTAATTGAATTGAAAAGTAATGAAAGTCTCTGTAAAATTTAAGCTTAAGAGGTTGAATTTTTAATTTTATAAAAATGCGGGAGCCGAGGTCGTGCAAAGGGAAACTACGAAAATGGCTACTCCCTTGAACATATGCTTCGGGATTTTCACCCCTTTGACCAGAAAACTACTATTGAGTAATTTTTTCTAGATGTTATATGGGGCAGGCACGCGAAAACGGTGCAATAATTGAGTTAATGGTTTGAGAGAAATCAACGTTTTAGTAAACAAGGTGCTAATAGTAAAACTTCATAGTTGACCGAATTTTTAAATTTTTTTTCACCTATTTCAATTCGTGTTTTAAAGCTGAAAATTTTATGATAAGTATTAAAAATACTCATAAAAATGTTGAGGTGGTTTCGTATTGAAATATTAAATTTTCGATTTATTAAAAATATTAGAGTGTAATTCGCGTAATAGTAACTTTCGTGAAAGTCAACTATAGCGGAACTCTATGACCGTCTATTACAACTTAGGATTATTAGTTAGCTCAAGTTTGTAAAATAACCGTAATTGGGAAATATTATATTTAATAGTAGTATAAGTGGTCGATGGGATTAAGAATACTAATTAAGATTATGAAATTTGTTGATTAGAAAAATCTGCAATGAGTGAAAGTCAAAAAACATATCTTGGACTCTAGGCAAGTTTACGAACCCTACCTTTAAAAATGCTGTTGTGTTGTGTTATTTTTATATAACTGCTATATGAGCATGATGTTGTCTAAACTGTTTTACGTCGTTGAGATATATTGTTTACTCAATTATTAAAAATATTGGTATAGTAAAATACCATATTTGAAATGATAACGCTAGTGTGGTGTGTAAGACATTATATTATAGACCGAGAGACGGTCAATAAAAGTTATTAAAAACCTGGAAGTATTCCGGAGGCGATTATATTTTGAATATATTTATTTTAATTAATTATAAAAATATATTTACGATTCAGATAAAATACTTACCCGATTGTTAATGATTGGTAGAAAATGATAATGTTAGTGAGTAGCGTATGAGAAAATATTTTAGACCGAGAGTCTGTTGGTAAAGGTTAGGAAAACCCGAAAGTATTCTGGAGATAATTATCTTTTATTTTTTATTTATTTTAAATAATGGCACAGCTATTTTCAAGGACACGATATTCCTTTATCATGTAATAAAGATACTACATTTAAAATATTCCTTGAGCTGTAGATATTCCTTTATGAGAAAATTCGGTTTTATTGCGGTACATGCAAATATAATAATGCTTGAGCCATAACTCGATTTCTAAATATTACTTCCATTTTCTCAAAAATCATTAAAACTTTTATTTTATTAGGTTTTAGAGATATTATATAGAAGAATAAGTCTATATTGTATTTAGAATATAATAGAATTAGATAGTCGTACTCTTGAAGGGCACTTGGAGAATATAAAAAGCATCGAAGTGATTCGTCTGGAGTTCAAAGTAAATTATAAAGTTGTATTTTTATGATTTAACTCTTATGCTCATTGTTTATGATGCTAATATATGTGTGTTTTATCATCTCATGATTAGCTAATCCCTTTATCAAAGGGTAATGCAATTTTTAGGCTTGTTGTGTTGTTTATTTGTAATATGTTTTTCTTATGATGGTTGATGTGTCATTGAGAGCTTAACCTAATTAAGGAAATCGCGAACATTTTGATTGTAATTGTAGAAATTATAACGAATTAGGAGTCCAGAAGCTTTAGTTGTGTCTATAGGAATTATAACGGTAACATCCCACATCGATAGATATAAAAGTACACTACGCCATAAGTGCATATAGGCAACCCCTACTATACAGTTGCATAAGGCCCAAATGGTGTTGCATAAGGTAATAGGCAACACCAATGGGGGGTTGCCAATGTTGAAGTGGCCGTAGACACCTAATGCAACATTTTGTGCAACACTTGAAAGTATTGCATCAGGTGGATTTTGCAACAGTAAATCACCTATTGGCAACAACAGAAAGTGTTGCATTAGACCAGACAGGATAGTACACTTGGTCCTACGTGGCAATTGACACATCAGATGCCACATCGGCAACGGGGGTCCCAGAGCCACATCAGCATGCCACGTCAACACGCAACGTCAGCTGGGTCCTATAATGCCACATCAGCATGTGGGGCCCACAATGCCACGTCAGTAGCGGGACCCTTTTTGCCACATCATATGTGGGGCCCACATTGTGTATGCAACACAATTTTGATGCATATGCAACACTGATTTTATTCAAATGTAACAGTATATACCACATTATGCAACACCCTTTTTTAAGTTACAACAGTATTATAATCAAATGCAACACAATATAATGCAATATGCAACATCATATTCTGGAAAATGCAACACTTGTAAACATAAAATTTGGACATAACAGGTTTGTTTTACATGATACTTGCCATAAGTGGCATCCAACAATACAGCCTTATCAGGCATCCAACAAAAACAGCCCTATCGGGCATCCAACAGAAACAGCTCTATCGGGCATCCAACAAGTTCTAAATATACGAAAGCACCAAACTACATACACCCAATTATAAATTTAAAACACCAAAAGTACATCAAATCTTTCTTCAAACGAACAGAAACACCAAAGAACAAAGCCACTAAGAAGTTGCGCCTTGAGTGCCTTGAGTGACTAGAGTACAATTTTCCTCTTGATCACTGGAAATCGTGGCACATACGTCTTAGAGATTGAATGTCATACATGATTTGCTTCTCCCAATTTTTCACCATCCAAGCCATGTTCTCCTGTAAGTTCCTGTTGAACTTGGCCTCCAATTTGCTCTCAAGGACGCTTATCTTTTCAGTTAACTCTTGCACTTGTTGTGCAGTTGAGGCCTTAGTTGACGTCGAGACCAACTTAGTACCAGTCCTTCCAAATAGCCAGTTAGGTGCATGGGCCTTTCCATCAGAGCAACTGCATTTGCTTCAGCCTCCTTTCCCTCTTCCATCAACTTCTGAATTTTTGCCTGCAAAAATTGGTTAGAGCAACTTAGAGCAAAATGTGAAATAGAATTCCTAAAGAAATAGAATTACACAACTTATTCAAATACAAATGCTACAAACAAAAGTGGATGCCTGTTATGGTTTGGTGGTCTGATTGATACAAGAGGCTACTCAGAAAATGCATACAATCTATATCAGGCTTGCTGCCTCTGAGTTAAGTGACTCATCTTTTCCAACTATTATTCTTATGATATCTTTAAATTTTCATACACTTGAGCAAGTTTACTTTCACCATGGTTATGATTTGTTATGCATCAGGAAATAAGGGTTCCACACAAAAGAATGTTCAGCTCATATTAATATAGGTCTTTGCAGCAATAAATTGTTATGTCAAATTCTGAATGCTTGTTCCATTCTTTTAGAAGTAAGTTAAAAGAGATGCATGCATGAGTAAATATCCTTCAGAGGACAGCATGCGGAAAACCTAATATCAGTAAAAATAGAAAGGAAACAAGATTTTTAAGTGTGGATGCAGGAGAAATTTAACTTGGAAATATGTTTGTATTAACTATTTAGTACTCCTACTATCATATAGATAAAAAACTTAACTTTAGACTAATCTTTGTTTCCCCTAAACAAACAAAAATCTTTTTAACAACCACACTTGAATAAAACCATCACACTTAAATAAAACACCCATCATGTTATAAATAATATAAAAAATTCTTACATAACACAAGCATAGCTAGAAGGACACGATAAAATATATTACCTATTTACTATAACAAACAACCATAATGTAAATCATTGTGTTAAAATAAACTTGCAAAATGAAAAACAATTACCAATTTTTCAACAACTAGGGCGACTGGTTTACGACCCAACGTGTGCGTCTCAACCAATGACTTACGATGCTCAGCATTTTCCCTAGCCAATTTCCGTAAAATTACAACAATTTAAGCAACTATTTAAGTAATTAAGGTTTTTCTATTGACTACATGAACCGCCTCATCCCCCAGTACTTTAACAGCATTTTAAAATCCTCTAATGGGACCCGGTTTGATCTATTATCCAGTCTATCCTCATCGATGTTGTATTTAGTATAATGAGCTTTTTTATACGAGCCTTGTGTAGTTTCCAAGCATTACTAAGGGTAGTACAAACCCATTGCCTTCCTTCATCGGGAATAACATACTTGCCCTGTAATATATTAGCATAAAAAGAATGACTATAATTTATTAATATAATATAGAAATATGGAAAGTGATTTAATCTATGTTATAGAGCATAGAAATCACCAGAGTATACTCCCACAAATTCTGTTTCAATTGATCGGGAACAACGTGCCAATTGACATAAGTCAGCGACACATTATCCCTTGCCAATGTCCCCAAGAAATTATTTAGCTCTGCTACATCTCCTTCTATATCCGAAATTGCTTGACCCTTTGCATTCAAAGAGATGACCACTTTCTCATTAGGGTTCCTTCCATGAACCCTAGTCATTTTTTTCGGTCCTCTACATTTTCTAGGAGCACGTACTTAATATAATAGGTACAAAAAAAATAAGGTACGATCAGTAAAACTGTATTACTAAACATAAAATGACAATTAACCAAAAAGACTAATACATGTTACCTTCTTGGACTTCCTTATCTGTATTCTGTTCCATTTCGAATTCAACAACATTCTCATTCATCGGAGCTTCATCATTATTCATTTGACGGTCTCGTATTGCAAAGTAAAAATCTTGGTGAATGTCGGTTTAACGGGTTGTGGACAATAAGCCCTTGTAGCTGCCCTCTCAGTTGCAGTGCCAGATTTTCCAGAGGCTGCATTGGCTCATGAACGAGTCCTTGGCCCAACATCAATTTTCTTTTGCTTAACAGATTCAATGTCCAGCCATTTGTGTTTATAATTAATTAACCATACTTGGTATTAAAGTTGATTAAGCCAACAATAACCAAAAAATAATAATCAAATAACGTATACCTCAGACGAATCATCGCTTTCAACGTCCCATTTATTTGCCGGAACATATTGTGAGTCATCTTCCTCAATAGCTGTCTCTTTCCCCTTTTTACCTTTTGATTTACTACTCGACTCCACTGCATTTTTAAAAGTAGAAACTATTTGAGGCAACCCGAGTGATTTATAAACTTCAATATCTGCCCTCATTTTATCCAGTTTCAACTTTTCATACTTGCATAATGGTGGAGGTGGTGGCAACTACAAGACATCAGTATATAATTAAATAGATTTTAAATTTAAATAGGTGAAAATAAAAAAGGTGACTAATCGATCAAAAGCAATGGTAATAACATACCATTTTATCAGCATCCCCTCTACATCGAGCCTTTTTCACTTTTTCCATGTTTCTTTTGAGAAACATGGGGAGCGGTGATGGTGGTGGTAACTGCAAGTGTAGATAAATAAATCAGAAAAATGCATGATTAATCGACTACTTTATTTGGATGGTAACAATTAGAAATTAGATAGTATATGATTATTAGTGAAAGTTACTGCATATCAGAAATAAAACGCATCATTCGCGATCGTCTGAAAAATGATTGATTAAGCATCTAGCTGAATTAATATTTAAATTTCATTTGGACTTAATCAGAAACAATATACATTTAAATTAGAACAGGCATGATTAACAAATGAGGTTGTTTGGACTAATAAAAAACAATATACATTTAAATTAGAAAATGCATGATTAACAGATGAGTTCATTGGACTTAATCAGAAACAATATACATTTAAATTAGAAAATGCATGGTTAACTTCTTTCTCTCAATATATACAAATTGTATGCATATTACTCACTGCTATACACATATAGCACCACCTTAATGAAAAAACAGCATCTTTGATCTTTTAAAATAAAAGCTAGCACAAAATTAAAGCAACCCAACTAAAGATTAGCTTCAAGACTCTTGATTATCATATCAAACACTTTAAACAATAATAAAAACACAATCTTTATCAATTAGGGCTAAAATTTGTATTAAACACAATTTGTAACACAAAAGCTGTGATTGGGTGAAAAAATGGCTAAAATTTGTATTTAACAGTTAATACAAAAAAGAGGTGTAAATAATACCTTGTCAGCAACATCAATACGTGTATCTTAACTATCCTCTCTGCAACCAGCTTTTTTGAATTTTAAATACTCGGAGAGCGGTGGTGGTGGTGGTAACTAAAAATATAAATAAATCAGGAAAGCATATATATAAATTTAAATTGTTTTTTTTTGAAAAGTAATCATTTAAATACCTTTTCAACAATATCCTTATTTCCAGTATCTTCAACATCCCCTGCCCATTGTTCTAAGGCTAACTTCCTTCTCGCAGTTACTTTCTCATTTTCCTGACAAGTACATCTTGTCCACTTTCTTTTGTTCAAATATCCTGCCAACCATCAACCTCGGGCAACTTTTTATCCATTTCTTTTTTTGCTGCTAGAGTTGATGTGTGGTAACAAACTTACGCTTCAGCGGTTTCTCAGGGGAAGCTGTAAAAATTATCAATAACGTACTTTAAACATTACATATATAAATACTTTGGATGAAGTTTTCCCTAGGACGAGTGATCAAATGAGGTTGCATTTCAGGAGCTTGCGCAATTTGTTTGTTAACAATGTTGTCGATGTAGAAGTTCACCGATTAACCAGGAGCACAATCTTCCACAAGAGCCATGACTTGCTTATCATTTGACAACAACTGCCAACCACCTTTTCTTCCTCTATTTGCGTAGATTCCTCCAATTTCAGTAAAATGGAGGTTATCTTTGACCAATTCCATAAGCATAGAATAAGAAAATGATTCAACGTCTAAGCCTATCATAATGAAATGTTTTCCACCAACATATGATGTCTTCTTAACCTTCCCTTCATGGTGCAACCTCACATTAACTGTTGTGTCATCCATCCTGTTAAGAATAAATCATTAAAGTCAGTCAAGTTTTAAATATGTATCAGAAATTAAAATAAGAAGTGCTGATATTTTTATACAAGAAGTGCTGATATTTTATTTAAATATGTATCAGAAATTAAAACGAGAAGTGCTGATAGTTTTTTACAATCAAAAGAGTTCATAATAAAAATATGTATATTGCACACAAGAAGTGCTGATATTTTTATACAAGAAGTGCTGATATTTTTATACAAGAAGTGCTGATATTTTTATAAAGAAGTGCTCATATTTAGTTAAATATGTATAAGAAATTAAAAGAAGAAGTGCTGATATTTTATACAATCAAAAGAGTACATAATTAGTAGTTGTGTTTCACTGATTAATATTTCTAATCAGGTATTAACACCAACAATGTGCCATATGTCAAGAAATAAAAAACACAATAAATTGAACAGGCTAACAACAAAAAATACACATATAGACCAAATCTATAAAAAAACATATAATCTCCTGAAACTAACAGTTAAAATTGAATGTAAATATCATAAATGCACAGAATGTGTAAGAATAATTTTAGGATGATTCAAATCTGACATAATAATTAACCATAAATCTAAAACATCAAACAGTTTCACGATATTGATCAAATTACAAATACATAGTGGACAATGCATTTTAATCTGAAAATAAAACATGACTAAAATCGAGCAAAGTAATTCTCTATAAGAAACAAGTTTGTGATCTAGGGAGACAAAAATGGAATTTGTATTTGGGGGACATCATCTCTGAAGCAACTCCCGTCGCCAACTTCAAATTCTATTCCAGGATCAATATCGATATCATCTAAAGTAGTGGTTCTGATCTCTTCTTCAGTTGCATTCTCATCAGCATCACACACGTCCCTTGGTAACTTTTTTAATAACATAATGAACCATTTTTAGAATTGGATCTTGAACATAAAAGACTTGTTGCACTTGAAAAACTTATTAAAATTTACTTTAGTAAGACCATATCCATCTTTTTCCTCTTGGTACCAACAACATTTAGAAAGGACCACGTTAAAAACCCCCCAATAATGTAGTTCAAAAATTTCCTCGACTGATCCATAACAGTTAACATTCTAAACTACTGGATTTTCGTCTTTCGAACTAGCAAAACTAGTGGTCTCTAAAGTTACAAAAACACCACTATTTTGTGTGATACACCGTGAATCTCTGTACTTGGTATGTAATCTATATCCGTTTACCACGTAGCCGGTAAACCGTCTCGCGCTGCTATTAGGACCCAATGCGAGAACCTCTAAATCTCTAGAAATCGAGTCCTTACTCAGAACCTATTCTTTTAACCATATCCAAAAATTTGAAGTGTGCGTTCTTTCCCTTTTGAAATTTTTTGAAGTTGCCTCACCATCTAATGAAACTCAATGCACCCTAGAAAAATGAAGTTTACACAGTCTAAGAAAGTTAAACAGTGATGACATAAAACTGAATTAAATGAGAAAAGGACTTGAAAGCCTACCTAATCAGACTCTCTATTTCATTATTGCCGGAGTTGAATAGAACATATTGATGAGAAGCATTCCAATCTGCATATTTCAATTTAATGACTTTTCCATCTTGATTCTTTTTTATTCCAATATGATACTCCAAACTTGCATTTCTTGCAAAATAAGACATGGTATCTTCTGTTTCTCCTTCACCAGTCAAAAATCTTGAACATAATGTGACACATTTTCTGCCAAATAACCTTCTGCAATTGAACCTTCCTGTTTACTTCTATTCCGAACATAAGATTTTAACTTTCCAAAGAACCGCTCAATAGGAAACATGGACTTAAGTTGCACTGGTCCTCCATATTCGACTTCCCGGCACAAGTGAACAAGAAGGTGGACCATTATATCAAATAATGATTGTATAAAATCATCTCAAATCGACAAAGTATGTCAACAATATCTTTTTGCAGCTTCTTGAGGTCATTTAAGTCGATCACGTTGCTCCATAGACCTCTGAAAAATGTGCCCAGTTTGATCAACGGTAATGCAACCTCCGGCTTTAATGTTCTTCTCATGGCAAATTGTAACAAATAATGAAGCATGAAATGAGCATCGTGGCTCTTGTACCCAACCACCTTTCTCATTTATGCTTACATACCGACTAATATTCGAAGCACAACCGTATGGCAGTTTTCATTCTTTAATACGGAGCAAAAGATTTCTTTCTCCTTTTTTGGCATGTCAAATATGCAGGTCTAGTTTCATATGACTTTCCATCAGCAGATAAAACAGGATGAAGGGGATTCTTATATTCTGTTCTTGTAAATCGAAACACGCTTCTAAATGATCCTTTGACTTGCCATAATATTAAGTAGAGTGCCTAATATATTTATCACATACATTTTTTCAATGTGCATGGGATCAAGGTTGTGGTCGAAGTGGATTAGTCTCCAATATGAAATAAAAAAAATGATTTTTTGAAAGGAGATTCTTTTTCAACTTTTTCATGCCCTTCCCGAAATGGTTTTCATACCCACTGCAACAAATCTTC